>NW_006768772.1:1450286-1711227 GCF_000204055.1 Melampsora larici-populina 98AG31
GATTCCACTTTGTATCCCCTAAATATCAATTACCGTATTCAAAGTGCAATTCAACTTTTGTAGGATCCCCAATCATTATTCAATCTTTCGAAAATACCTCCGCGTGTCCGGTCCGTCTTCTCAAGTCATATCTGTGTTCAAGAGATACAGAATTTATGGCTTCTACCGAACTTTTCATTAATTCAAACGGATCCCCTCCTTCTCAAGCTTGGTTTCTATCAAGATTTCATCTTCATTTCGATAAAACTTTTTCTGGTCATTCTTTGCGATCTGGCGGCGCGACTGCACTAGCTCAGGCGGGTGCTTCTATGGATTATATTAAAAGTGCGGGCCGTTGGTCATCCAAGGCATTTTTAATTTATGTACGCGGACATGTGGCTTTACGTTTACCTGAAAATCAAAAACATGTAATTGGTCATGTGTCCCATGTGGGAGCTAACGTATCCTTTGTGTAACGGTGAGTTTCATGCTTTTACGTCATGGTAATGATTGCCTGACGTTTGGTAATTATTGCCTTTTATTTGGTAATTAGTGCCATTCCAGGTCATTTCCTGACGATTCTTTCTTGATGGTAATTATTGCCTCACGAAATTTTTTTCAATTGGTTCGTTATTCATTCCAAACTTATTATAAGTTTGTATTCTTTAAAATTGGGCATATCTGTGTTATGTTTTAAAAAGACAACTAACAAACCCTGTTATTATCTCCTACTTCACCACTCTTTAGATACCCTGTTTATAGGCGGGTCGGAGAGGGGGTTTTGGTTGGCTAGCAGTAATTCATTATTATCCTTGCGAGGATTTCGCCCAAACATTCTTTTACTCTTTGAGTAAATGTTCTAAGTTCCTTTCAGTAAGTTTACTTAGACACATTTCCCCCAGTTCTTCAAGCTGAGCTATCGGTGGGGCTGGAGGAGAAAAAACAGACCCAAAGACTGACTTTGGGTCTCTTTAACCCGGCACAGCGACGAGTCTGTGAAACCTGCACCCAGTCGATTTTGGCCATCTTCGGCTGTTTTGGACTTGATTCTCAAGGGCGCAAAACCGGTTGGTCAGTTTTTCGCCCAACCCCTAATAACACGTTACCAACAACTATAATACTTCAAGAGGCTCTACTTGAAACCTCATTGAGGATAAGATATTCCTCGACATCTGGACGCTGTCCTCAATTGACCATCACGGCGTCATGATGTGTTCCGAGCTGTTGATCTTGTTATGGCCCGAGGTCTGCCCAGCGTATGTACACGACTGCGGCACAGTAGACCTAGTCCAGCTTTGTATATAACCTGTCTAGCTCCAGCTCCCGGCTCCTTCCACATCCTTGTTCGTGGTTGGATCCCAGATGCTGAGCTTGCGCTCTAACAGGTATGCGTAATCTATCCTTGTTCGTGGTTGGATCCCAGATGCTGAGCTTGCGCTCTAACAGGTATGCGTAATCTATCCTTGTTCGTGGTTGGATCCCAGATGCTGAGCTTGCGCTCTAACAGGTTATGAGTCCCAGTCGGTGATACCAGCTGTGGATGTCAAAGATTTTGGTTGAAATTTTTTGAGCGATCGATACGTACCAGGTGTTCTAATCCATCACCGAGCAGAAATAAAGATTCCGACAACAACATCGGCTCAGTTTCATAACAAACAGAAGTTTACCAGTTTTAAAAGATTCAGAAGATTGAGTGTTATCGAAGTTTCATTTTTTTACAAAATAAGAAGAAGATATAGTGTTTTTAAAGGTTTTACTGTTGATTTACAAATACAAGATCGCCATTTGATAGCTATTTCAAGCGTCCAAAGTTATATCAAGATTTATTGATCAAACAGTTTATCGGTTGATGAAGTTTATATTACTATAATCCGCTCCTACCTTTAGTTTTAGTTCCAACCTCTTGATGCCAGCGTGTTAAGCTGAGGACTACCAGTTTGATTTATCACCACTCAATACCTTTTGAAGATTTGTTTTATTAATTCCAAAGATGACTTATCAACTTCCTTATCAACTTCCCACCACCACATTTCCTCTATCTACCCCGAATACCCAGACACTGCCACCTGCCCTTCTGCAAGCTCTCCATCGACTCGCCACATTTTCTTCCAACATCCAGCTCTTAACATCTCAATTTGCTCCGCATCTCCATTTCCACGCACATCATTCATGCTTCTCCAAGCCTACCCCACAACACTTTGCTCGCCGCCGGAAGCCAACAACTCGCTCAACAGCTTGGCGATTACAAAACCTCACGCCTCCTGATCCCATCACTCACCTTCCAGCTTCAGGTGTTACACCCTCGGCTTCAATTGCTACATTGATCACAAATGCCCCACTGCGGCCGGTCTCAGCTCCACCATTCGACTCAACGCGACATACCTCAAAAATGCCGAGATCAAGCTCTATACCTCCTTGTACCACTCAATCACGCACGCAAGCAGGGCCAAATAAACTAGTCCAATATGCTTTATCAAATCATCAATCTGATGAACCATTATCACAGAACAGCATCAAATCTCGATCAATGACTTCCGCAAGCACCGCGGTTGACCTGATCCGAGTCGAATGTCCAATCGACCAGCAACCTGTTCTCAACTCAAGACCCAAACGAGCTGCGCAACAGCCATTTCCACCGGCTGACTCTCATAATATCAAAAATACTCGTGATTTGCTTATAGACCTCAATGCAATCATCTCGAATGACTCAAGATTGCCTGTATCGGCCTCAGAAACCGAAGTATTGAGTGCTAGTATATCATTAACAGCCATAGATATCCCTAATGCTGCTATTGACTTGCTTGTTCCCACCACCGTCGGTCCAGCTCCTGCGATTTTAACAGTTGGCCCAGCACCTGACACCACTGTCGATTCGTCAGCTATCACCACTCCAATCGATCTAACATTGGCTCCTTTTGTCAATGAGTCTACTGATGATGTTGGTCTAGGACGTACGATTCATGACGGTTCTAAACGCGGCGATGATTTCACTACTACCGACGACGTCGCTGCAGCACTCTTGATACCTGCCACCGCTGAAAATCTAGAACACACTGCTGTTGTTTCACCACCGCGTGTCCCTTCGAATCTAGCGTCTGCCACCAAGATCGACCCGATCCTGAACGCGATTGAACTGGCGATAGTTCCAAATGTGAATCCTGTCATTGAGGATCTAATATTGAGCGCTGCGAATGATCACGCGTTATACTCTGCTGTTGGTTGTCTAACTACTGGTGATATCAATCAAGACACCATCACTGACATCGATCAAAACCGAACTGTGGATTTAGTGCTCAATGTAGAGAAAGGACTTGCGGATGATGTTGATCAAGAACTCGATACAACCAAAATTGTAGCTCTAAATGACCAATTACGACTACCGGTTGCAAGCCTGATGAAATCTGTCCCTATGTTTGCTGTTGATCGATCAGTTGATCTCGGTGATACTAAAGCGGGAAATCACGGACACGCTGCTGACGTTCACCCAGACCCTGATGCTACAACCGATCCCGTTCTTGATGATCTTGTCTCAATACAATCAGAAACCAATCACCCTCTGCAAGTTTTTATCTCTGATATTCACCTTGGATCAAATTTGGATATGCTCTCATCACCACAGCCTTATCATATTGCTCACCCTGTCGCATCCTCAACCGACATACCTTCGCCTTTGATGAACAAGAAGAAGAAGAAAAAGAAGAACAAGAAGAAGAGACATAGTACTGATAATAATTCATCTGAACAACACTGCCGCAAATATGATGTCACTGACAACTTTGGCTTTTACGCTCCAAATGGATGGATTGAAGATCATCATCATTCTTCAAATCATTCTCCTTCACTGCAACAAGACATGCATACACCGAGTGAAACCAATTATGACCACCTTCTTGGTCTTGTTCATCAACTTCTCTTTTGTCATCATATGTACGACCTCCTTCAAGTAGATGAGCAGGGTATCCTTTTTGGGAAGGAATATGGTCAACATATTCAAAATCAAGATGTGATTTGTTATTCACATGAGGGTGAATTCATGTTTAGACGTACAAAAGATGGAAAGATATTTGATTATCTTGATGTGCTTGAGTATTGATATCTTTTCTCTTATATTTTCTGTTCTTGTTTTATTTTGGAAGCAGATTTACCACATGGTGCTTATTGATTATGTGAAGGGGGGAGAATTTCTCTAGTATTCCAAGTTTCTTTTCCGCATTTTGTTTGACTCGGCGATGATCTTTTATTTTTGTTATCTTATCTTGACTTTTCCACATATATGTGATGATTTTTTTTTTTTTGTTTTTACTTCTCTCTCTGTTTCTGTTTCTATGGGGTACTGTGCCTTGTCGTGGGGGGGAGTGTTATGGCCCGAGGTCTGCCCAGCGTATGTACACGACTGCGGCACAGTAGACCTAGTCCAGCTTTGTATATAACCTGTCTAGCTCCAGCTCCCGGCTCCTTCCACATCCTTGTTCGTGGTTGGATCCCAGATGCTGAGCTTGCGCTCTAACAGGTATGCGTAATCTATCCTTGTTCGTGGTTGGATCCCAGATGCTGAGCTTGCGCTCTAACAGATCTGAGCCTTTCTGAGATACTCAATGATCGTCAAACAAAAATATCTAATCAGCTTTACAGTCAAATCGGAAAAGCTTGACCAATTTTGCCCGCAAAACTCGAGCAATTTGGCGGGGAATTTGTGACAAGCTTTTCTGGTTTGACTGTAACTCAAAGCCAGAAGGAGCTTTTCAAAAGATTTGTATAAATAACCCGAGATCCTCCGTACAACAAAAGCAGATCATTTAAATCATTCCTTACTGATCACTTCCAAGACATAGAGTCCATCAAATCGTCAATTGGTAAAGAGAGCACGTATGTATAGCGAGCACATCAGCTTATATCCTGAGAGATGAGCGATGCGATGTCCTCTTAAACCCTCCGAGGTATCATTCCCAACCTCATGGTAAAGAATTTATAAAGCCTCGAGAGTTAGACTCTTCTGATATTCCCTTTCACCCTACGATCACTTCAATCCGATTTTCCTTACCTCCTACCTCTCGTGTGCAAAGCTACCTTTCCTGAAATTATCCTTTTACCTTTCTTTAAGCTCAATACACTCACTTCGATTTTTGAATTCTGATCACTGTGTGATTTTTGATTCTACATATATTTTACAATCATCATGTCTCAATCAATGAGCACTCGTAACCTATCTTCATTCTTATTCATCATCTTAACTTTTCGTTTCTCACAACAAGCTGGAGTCGGAATAGGAGTAAATCATCAGTTTTACTAATCAAACCAAGAATGAAAGCTCATCAATGGAAACTAAGAATTAAAACTTGTTTTGTTGTAGAACCTTCCTAGTTGCGCTCGTACATGTTTAAATCAAGAGGTTTCTGTAACAAATTGCAGCGGTGAGTTTTTTTCCCCCTGGTTGGATAGAAAAACAAGTGAAATGCTAATACTAATTTCTTCTGATTGTTGTTTTCAGCTACCACTGATTTTGCTTGTCTTTGTTCAAATTCAAAATTCGAATCTATGATATCTGATTGTTGTAAGTATTTCTATTTCTTCATACACTTTTGCAATACATAAAACACACAAACTGATCAATATCATCATGACGAAAACCATTTATTTTATTTTCAACCTGGAAAAGTTCACAAGGTGAGAAGACTTTCAAATAACCAACATCATCGGTATATCGCTTTCAATACAAGACTAAGAAATCTTCTGATTTGTATTTTGTAGCATTGTGATCACGATGAATTTTCAAAATCATCACAATTCTTATCTACATGTTCAAACTATACCAACAACTCAAGTTCCACCGTAAGAAATCTTTCCCTTTACCCAATCATGGAAGAAAACTTCAAACATTGACTTTTTTTAAAATTAGCCTAAAGAAACAGATGAAAAGAAAACAGATGATTACACAACACCAAAGAAAACTTCTAATAAGACCGTTGATCCGATCCCATCAACAATAAAGAAAACTTCTAATGAGACCGTTAATCCGATCCCATCGAAAATGAAGAATGAAAACGGAAACGAAAATCCAAAGGTGATAGTGATTAATGTTCCTACAGCTGTGACTCAGTCTCCAGTCCCATCGGTTTCTACTGCGACTTCTACACCTGCAAAGAATTCGACTACAGAAAGCTCAGATAGTAAGACAGACAAGTCTGGAAACAAAAAGAACGAAACTTCATCCAACACTAAATCATCCAACAATAAATCATCTGACAATAAATCATCCGACAATAAATCATCCGACAATAAATCATCTGACAATAAATCCCCCGACAATAAATCATCCAAATCTGGTGAGTTGAAAAACTTTACAATCTATATTAAAAATTGTTTATAAACTGAACTTGTTTGCTTACGTCTTAGAACCTTCTAATTCTACCGATTCTGATCCCAACACTGACACTGATAAAGAAGACACTTCAACCACTAACAGTAAGTGATCGTTCAATTTTTAAAAACAAATTCTTATAATTCTTATCTTTTTTTACTTTGCGTTTTCTTATTACATAGGTACTTTATCAGATCCAAGTGATGATAAAACCAATACAACACTTCAAAATCAATCAAATCAAACTAATTTCAAAAAGAGTGGAACTGAGAAATATGATGTTAATTCTGGTTCATCTCAAAGTAAGTATTTTTTTGTTTCATAAATAATCAATAACCGAAAGCTTTAGATTGAAGAAAATCTCATTTCTTGGGATTTCTCTTATGTAGGTTCAATTTCTTTAACTTTACTTTTATCAAGTTTAAGTTTAAGTTTTGTAATCTTTTCTTAAGAAGCCTACTTTCTTTTTTCTTCTGTGCAAAGTTTAGTCATCCTTTTCTTTATAAAATTTTATGTAGAGAAATCTTTCTATCAAATTGTAAATAGTCAGAACAAACATGTAAATCATGAAACTCATTTCGATTTGAACCAGACTCATCAAATTCTCATGTATTTAGTTCTTTTGAATCGTGATCTCAAACATCATGAAATTGGAAATTCCAAAAACCGATTAAACCTTTCCTGAATATCAAAAAGGTTTTTCTCTCTTCTCAATAGATAAAAAAAGATGTATAAATAAAGAATATATCTAACCATAGATCATCTTTCAAACAAATCATTAATAATACATGATTCAAACCAATCCAAAACCCAGCCCATTTGCAACCTCCTAAAGAATACGTAATATACAATTAATAAATAATCACAGACAAAACCAAACAAATCCCGTTTTTTTTGCGCGTCATCCACATCACCCTTCCAACCATGATTAAAGCATACAAATATATCCCCTCCACGCCAAAATATCAAAAAAAATCAAAAAACAGATCGACCTCTAGTTTCAAAAGGTAAACCAGCCAAAGCTAAACCAGCCACAATAGCACCTCCACCAGCTAAATAAAGTACAGTATTGGTTGATCGATCTATTACTGAACTGACTGCAATTGGTGCTATAATTGATGATAATCTTCCTAAAGTTGAAGTTAATCCACACGCTGATCCTCGTACTATCAAAACAAAAAGAAACCCCGTCAGTTTATATGATGAAATGATCTAGATCAAATGAAGTATTTACTTGGGCCTGGAAATGCTTCAGGTGTAAAAGCATAAAGGATAGCATTTAACAAAGTTTGGACTAAAAATTCCAAAGGAGAAGCAAAAATGGAAAAGAAATCAGTCAAATGATCTTTGAGTTTATCGGGAAAAGGATGGAAAGAAGGAAAAACACTCACAAAAATATTCTAATGCGTTCATAGCCACTTCAGTAGTCAAATCATCTACAATCGCATATAAACATAATGAAATTCCCATTCCAAAAGCTGAAAGGACCATTCCCCATTTCCTTCCTACATTTGGTATATCAATTAAAACACTTGCACAGAGAGCTGCTGGGATTCCAACCGAGTAAATGATAATGTAATTCTACAGAAATATCAATGTGAAAACATGAGTGAATCAATTGATGATAAGAAGAATGATTTGCTTACTATGTAGGTCTTTTCACGAGATAAGTTATGCGAAGCTCCTTTCTTTGCCAAGACAAGTGGTAAGAATTGACCAGCGATCGAAAATGCCTACAAAGAGTGATCAAATCGATTAACAATCTATTTTGGATTCTTCAAGACATAGCAGAAGAAGAAGGGGAAAAAAGCTAACCCAAAAGTCTGCCATAAAGGCAAGGCAAAGTAATGTAGTAGTGATCCCAACGATTCGATTCTTGAATAAACCTTTTAAATGATCAGCCTTATGGATCCAACCTGTTTTAGGTTCAGGTATAAAAGCATAAGATTGAGTTTCTAAATGTTGAAAATCTTTCAAAGTTAATGCAGGTACTGGTTGTTTATTGAAAGCTGCAATCGAATAAAGAACTCTTAATGCTTCTTGATCTTTTCCTGAAAAATCAAAAACTATAATTAGAATTTCTCTTTGACTAATATAGAATTGAATCAGAAGAATAATCACAAACCCTTAGAAATCAAAAACTTTGGACTTTCTTGAAAAGTAAAAAGTAAAATTCGACCTAAGAAGACAATCATTGTGATCCCACCAATCGTCCACATTAAATATCTCCAACCATAATTAATTGAACGATGACAACAATCAACTGTTGCATCTAATGCACAACTTTTCAGTTTTTCTGAACAAGAGAATTGAGGAATAAAAGCTAATCCCAATACACTAGCTACTACTACTCCTACAGGTTGAAAGACTGAAAGTGTAGCTAATAACGATCTTCGATTAGTAGGTAAGAATCTATGATTGAGAAATCCGAATGATGAGTTACTACCAATTAACAAGAAAAGGTAGAGGAAAGAACTTACTCAAGAGTAATAGTAGCATCTACAGGTATATTTCCACCCACACCAGTACCAATCAAAGCCGTAAAAAACACAATAAGGTCGAAATTACCAAAGACAGGTAGTATCAAACCAAAACCAGAAGAGATAAGACAAGTTAAATTGAAACACCACTTCCGACCAATCATATCCACCAATAAACCCCAAAAGAATGCTCCAAATGTTAAGCCGACAGCAAAGGAAGTAAACAAATTGGTAACTTGACTATCTTTCAAACCGAATTCTTGTTGTAATGAAGCTGCAATGATTGAAAACCCATGTGCCCACATCAGGTCTAAAAAGAAACCGAAACCACATAACTGAATGATAGAAGACGATGAAGCGATAAGGTTCAAGAATAGTTAGTATCTTCGAGAATCAACACAAGATGGAAAACTTTGAATACGATTTTCAGAGAATTGTAATGTGTGATGGAAATGATAAGAAGAAGTGATTTGTGAATTGTATTTGGTGAATATGTTACATTTGACCTAACACTTTCACTTGTCTTTGTAATTCAATCGGCTCTGGTCGCTGACTAACAACTTTGATTGCGATGTCGTAGGTAATTTAGAAGAACGGGAAATTGGAAGAAGTGAAGATTGATTCTAAGGAAAAAGAACGTACACAGAAGATGGACCATTGATATCTTCCCATCCCCAGTAAATCAAGTTCATAATCTATCAAACTGGCCTTACGTTCATAAAGTGTTAACTGATCCCAATTACTGACTTTGGCAGAGAGGATATGATCAAATGTACCATCAGGAGTAGAAGTTTGAGAATTAGAAGAAGAGGGAGAATCCGATGATTTCGCTCGATTTGAAGTTTCTTTGATCACTGATTCTTCTTCATGTTTTTGAGGATCATATCGATTTTGAGTGGTGATGGTAGAAGGTGATTTAGATCGATGATGGAATTCATTAAGTGGTTGGATTGAAGAAGGTGAACCTGGATCTTCAGAATGATTAGAGTCTTCATTGGTTTGGATTCTTTCGTGTCGATTCATTGGGATGATGTTATTCTTGGTTGGAGGTGATGATAAAGGAATAGCGGAATAAGAGATTGGTGAAGCTTCTCTCCAAACTCCTTCACTATAAACTTCAGAATCCTGAGCTGCATTAAAATCAGAGTTCATCCTTATTTGGTTAAGACCGGATCAGATTTTCTTAGAATTGTGAATTACCGGATTGAGTATCTTTAAGATTGAGATGCAGGGTCTTACAGGGTAGTTTTGATTCTGAGACAAGGATGGTGAAAGAATCGATCAAAGTTGAGTTAAAGAAAGAATCACCTTCTATCAGCTTCCTTTGAGCTTGAGAAGGGTACAAACAGGTACAGATGATATCTTTTTAATTAAACTTGGAAGTTATCAGAATGGCTGGCTGTTTACCACTGACTTTTAAGTCGCCATCCAGGATTCCAGTGTCGGTGTGTTTTGATGGAATTCAAATTCAGAAATCGATGTGACTTGAAAGATGGAGATACTCAGAACCAAAAAAGCAAGATATCAATTCAAAGCTTCAATCGATCTCACCAATTCAGTCTCATATCTATCATCCTTCACTGTGATTTGATTTGAAACTAGACTAACGACACAACACACCGCAAATTTCAAGATAATCGATTTAGATCTTAGACTTTCAAGACTCCATCCAGAAGTTGACTCAAATGCGATCATCTCAACTTTTGTATACCGGCTTTTGAGCCATTTCGGATCCTGGTCATGGCCAGATGAGGACATTTGAATTGAATGATTTGGTTAATCTGACTCACATGAACACCAATGAGTTCTATCACCGCGGTTCAAAATTAAATTCAAACCCGGTTTACCAAGAATATATGCACCGATTTTCAAGTCAGCTCAAATGACATCATCGATTTGAAACAGTTGAGAAATTCTAAAAAGATCACGTGAGATTTCACTCATATCTTCTCACCAGAGGACTGCCCCAGATCGACTGCCCACCGAATTGGATATGGATATTCACTGGATTGTTTTTTCAAGTGCAATTGCGATGTCATTTAAGGCACTCAAGGCTACATATGTACGCACACTTGACTAAGTCCCATCGTGCCGGGGTTTATTATGCACGCTTATATACAAGGAACAGTGTAACGAGGGATAATCTAATCTTGCCTGAAGACTGCCTCTTTGAAAGAATCAGAAAAGGATTTGCTGACTTCTTTAAGATAAAGCATCAAAGAAATAAACATCAACACTTAATTCAATTATTATACCCATGAATTATAAAGAGAAAAAGTTTGACACTCCTATAGGGTTATTCCAAAAGGATCTCAAAAGCACAATTTTATTGACCAAAACAAGGCAAAAATCAATGTTATTCCAATAGTGGTATTCAAAATTCATGTTTTGTGCCCCAGAAGTGTCCAGAAGTGACATCCAGAAACTTCTGGGACACCTCCCAAATGTTTTTGGATGTCACTTCTATGAGTCAATACACGACAAGCAGATACGTCGTAAGTAAGAAGGTGCTTGGTAAGTGTAAGAGAAAAAGAGTTTGACAAGATGAAGAACAAACTCTAGTGAACTCATAGGTAGGTTTTTATAAGAGAAAGAAGAAACAACAATAGTAATGAGAGAGTTAAGAAACTTGCGTGTACATCACACTAGAAATCATCCATAACAACATATCAAATAATAAATTTGAAATAACAAAATCAAATAACCAATAAACATCACATCATGATTTCAATACTCGCCAACAACTTCTGGACCTTTCTTGATAGCTTTGAGAGCCCCACAATGAACCCATCCCACCCCCATCACCTCACTTGTGTCTTTCCACAAATGCCCCTTAGCCCGGCAGGTCTTGGGCTATGTGTTCAATCTACAGATAACAAACTTCCACTGCCATTACCATACAACACTTCAAGGAATTGACTTGATTGTCTGACTCTCACTGATCTCTGGAGAAGCTATTTAGCTAACTGCTTGTGTCAGTTTCTCTCTCACTCATCTCATACGTGGTTACTTTGTTGCTAACTTGAAAATTGATCTTGCTATTGATCCATCTCATCTCTCTTTTAATAAATCACTTCAAGAAGAACAGCTGTGTCAAATCAGAGTTGAAGACTTAAGTTGGACAATTGATCAAATCAAACAATTGATCAAAACCCAACAATTGAGCAAATTTGAGCAATTGATCAAAATTTAACAATCAATCATAGTTCAACAATTAACTTCTTCAACTTGCCTATTCTATCTTTTAACAGTGATTTTTTTATCTGTTCCTATTCACATTGGTATTAATGATTGCATTCAAGTGCGGCTTACTTGATTTTCAAAATTGAAGAGAGTCAATGACTATCTTTTTGTGTTGTAAAAAAGATATCTTGTTGAAATGATGATAAGATAAATTTAATCATTCACAATTTGAGTTGAGGGTAGATTTGATGAGAAAGTGGTTGTCAAGAATATCATGAAAATGTGCTTTGATTGATGTCTTAATCATCAAAGACTATGACGTGTCTTATCTCAAGACTTGTTGTGAATGCACTGGGTAGTTGTTTGATTGGTTATCTTAACCAAGGTACGACTTAAGATGTAGGTCCATGACCAAAAGGTTCTAAGTGGTGAGGAAACTGTACAACTGTACAAAGTACACTTCTGGTCTGAGAAATTCACCTGACAGAGAATTTTCAGTCTCCGCACCAATCCCAAAGTACCTTTTGAAGATCCCAAGACATTCAAACTTTTTATATACACAACTCACTGAGTTTTTTATTATTCAGTTGATTAATTCAAAGAAGGTTAGAGTTCAGAATAACAATGGCATCATTCAATGAGGAGATGGAATCAACAAAAAGCAAGATTACAGCAGCGGGAACCAAAATTGAAATTACAAAGAAACCGAAGCAGTCACAAAAAACAGGAACAAGAAGCCAAACGAGGACTACCGAGGTCAATGGCGGAGACAGACAGCAACAAGAAAACCATGAGACAGAGGAGAGCCAAGGTAAAACTCAGGGCACATCAACTTTGGTCACAGCAGAAGCATCAACCTCAAACGTAAATGTTGATCAAGACCAAGGGAATGTAGCGTTGGGAGGTGGAGAGATGAAGGACAGCGGTGTTACAAAGAGAAAGGAGGAAAGAGAAGGAAGTGCATCTGATAATGGTGAGTACAGATACAAATAGTGAAGCCCTCCTTTTTCATTTCCATTATTTCAAGTCTCCCCCCCTTCCCAACTGTGAAAAGAAAGGCCTTTACAAAGCCCGTACAATCCATAAAGGAAACAACAATCCACACATCATTCCCACAAATTTTCCTCTTGTATTCCCCTTTCTGTTCTCTACAATATACCAAGAAAGAGATCCAAGGACCCCCAGCAGTTTCTCAAGCAGGGAGAGGAAATCAAACAAAACGGAAGTGCACCAGTCACAAGAAAAAACTGAGGCCGGCGTGGGCTATACCGCGACCAAACGGGAAAGAAAAAAGAGACAATAAGTCGCAAATCCAAAATAATACCCTGAAGGGAAAGATCAAGTATACATATGATCAAAACAAACAAAGTTTATGACCAGTAACCCAATGCCCCAATCTGTTAAAGAGAGAGGGAAAGAAGTGGAAAACACAGGGGGACGTGTTTAAGAACAGCTGGCTAATAAACAAAATGCTCCATTACACAAAAAATTATTCAGACGAAAACGAGCAGTCCAGGAAATCCAAGTGGATGTGGAGAACCAAAAACGAATATTATTTCGGTGATGCTCAAAGATCAGACAAAATGCTAAGAGTGTTCAATGCAGTCTACGGAGGTGATCACCCGACGCAAGATGACAGAGACAGAGTCACCAACAACCCAATAAATGTCGCGGAGGGCATACACAACGTTGTCCGTGAGGAGCCGCAACAAGAAAATCGGCGGCCAAGAACCAAGTCTTTGGTCGCCGGAAGCAATAGCAAAAGCAAAAGCAAGAGCAAGACAGAAGCTAGACCTGTGAGGAAAGCAGAAGAGGAGAAGTCAGAGAAGATGGTCTTGAAGAAGGAGAAGCCAACAACAAAGGCAAAAGAGAGCAGAAAGGGAGAAGACTCAGGTGAGAGTCGGACAGACTCAATATGAAGAGACGAAACGTGCTGATGAATGAGTGAGGCAAGAGCAGGAACCAAAGACAGGATAACCTACATGATAGGAAAACCAATCAAAGGGAATATACTCCTCCCATTAACCCCATAATTTGACACGAAAATGAGGACACTCAAAGCTTACGTTCAGTTGACGGTATTCGACCCAGCATGGATTGAGAAAGACCATTGCCAAGTCGGAAAGAAGAAAATGAAGACCATCAAGGAACTCCAGGAGGACATTACAACAGCCACCTTTTCAGGCTCAACACCTCCGGAGGAACTGTTGATGACATATGGTTTCTGGACAGACGCCATGGATCTCTTCATAAGATACCTGGAAACGGAGTACAACAGATCTGAGCAGCGAAAATGTTTAGACAGCATAAAGAGAACATTGTGAGCATAAAAAGGTCAACAAAGTGCTGGATGGTGGCTCTCAGGTACTGTATGAAAGTACGTCTGGTAGTAATGGTGGTGAAGAAGGTCAAAGGCAAAAGAGTTATCATTGACACAGGCTACCTGCACAGAGATATCCTAAGAGAGGCGAAGGAAGAAGCGGACAACAACAGAGAGCAAAAGTTCCAAGAAAATCCTTACGTAGCAGGCGGAGGCAAGGAAAATTTCAACCCAGTAACCGGTCTGACAAAGTCCGGGGCCAAAAGGAATTTTGCGCATGCCAACAGCACCAGCAAAAGTAAGTGTGGCACGAGCCGAATCCAGAGACAGGCAAAGAATTGACATAGTCCGTTTCTATCTGAAGCCGGAGCAAGCTCGTCCTACAGTGCGGGTAAATTGGTGGGATACCAAGGTAACAACTGGATCCTGAACTACAATGCAAAGAGGGCAAAGGGTTTCTGGAATTCAGGGCACAGGACCGATCCAATCCAAGTCTTTGAGAACGGAGCCAGCGGGAAAGGGAAGGGAGTTGGAGCCTGGAATGCGAAGGGGAAAGTGACAGGAAACAAGAGCAAAAACGCAGACAAACAAAGCAAGCAGTAAGTGTGAAGAGCCAAAAAACCAAGAGGACCCAGTAGCCTGCCCCCCCTTGTTTTCTCTTGGACCATGATATGTTGTTATGAGGAAAGAGACTAGTGAAATGACATACCATGATCCGAAATGATTTAGCCCATGTAGGGCCGCCTTTAGCACTGAGCGCGCGAGGGAACCAAGAGTACAATGTGCCATCACCCAAAACGTGTCTGACCCCACGGAGCAACAAGGTTGCCAAAGGGAGGTAATAGGAGCTTGAGAAGAGCAGACAGAGTGCAGTTTGACAGAGCAACCAGGGCTAGGCGTAACATGCCATCCAGATCTGAAAATTTACTCTAAACCGGTACCAGTACTATCAGAGAGCTTACCGGAAAAGGGATACAAGATGAACAGGAAGTGGCCAACAAGCGTGAACTGTGAGATGAACTTAAAGATGTGGGAGAAAGTTTTAAGGGACCTGAACCTGATGGAAAAACACGGATACATTTTACAAGTTTTTTTGGCAAGAGCCATCAACGACCTGTCATACCCGAAAAGAGAGAAAGACCTAACATCAGTGAACTCGCTGGTGGACAAGGAAGATTTTAAGACTAGTTGGGACGATTTTAAAACATTTGCAACCTTTCTTAGCAAGGAAGGAGGAATTCTCAAATCAGGGATATTTGATTGGGAAAAAGCCTACCAGCAGATCCCAACAAACCCCAACCAATGGTGCTATTCAATGTTGAGGACTGCAGAGGGTAGAATCATTTTAGATACCAGAGTGTCTTTTGGCGGAGTAGCCGGTTGCAGAAGTTTTGGTGGCCCGGCGGACGCTGTAGAACTTAAAGCTCAACAAGAGCTTTACAGAGCTTAAAGAGGGATAATCTACTAATAAAGTATCTAGTAGAAGTTGCCTAAGACTGCCTCTTTGAAAGAATCAACACGGGGTTTTGCTGAATTCTTTGGGATAAGGCACCAGAGAAAGTTGTCTCAATACTTAATTCAAGTATTATTCCCGTGATTTTTAATTATAAAGAAATCTCAACACTATTGTAGTGTTATTCCAATTTGAACACAATAAAACACAATTTTAATTACTAGCAAAGCAACAATCACTTTGATTGTTATTCCAATGAAGACTTGTAGTCTTATCACACGTAAAGAAATCTCTCCTTTGATGTCACCTGAGGAGTACAGATGCTTCGGTACTTAGCAGACCATAAACATATGCTGTACGCTGGGCTAAGTGCCGGAAATACCGGGCAGATGCCTGCAGGTGAGCCAGATGGGAAGCTTAAAGGTACATCCACAAGTCTTCCTTTTGGAAACTTGTTCTTCATCATTCAAATCATCAATCACCCTAATTTGGGCCATCAAAGTCTGCAACAATGATGTTTTACGTTTAGTTGAAATATTTGGAATATTTCAGCCTTCACGCGCACAAGAAAAGCAGATGCATCTGACTCTGCTGTTTCAGTGCAGCATATACATATGTTCATAGGCAGATGCATCTGCATCTGTACACCACATATCAAGTACAATATCAGATGAATCTGAATATGTACCTGAAAACCCAGACACATCTGACTATCTCTGCCACACACCAAAGGTACAGTCAACCAGATACATCTGGTTGCTACACACAATACAAACCCAGATGCATCTGGGTATGTTGGACTCCTTTACTCATCACGACTCAACAACAATACAAGCCCAGATGCAACACCCCGATGCATCTGGGTATACTGGACTCGTTACTCATCACGAGTCCAGTCATCGAATTTCAGATGTATCTGGCTCGATCGTAATCATCACGCCAGTGTCCATGCAACACAGATTCATCTGCATCTCTACTAGCGACGCTCCCCACTAACCACATAGAGACTTTACACAATCTTGATATCAAAACTTGAAGTTACAAGTAGAAATTGATGCGATGGTCATACGGGTTTGGAGGCAAATGAAGACATTGATTTAATAAGCATTTGAAATGTACCACCAAAGGATTTCAAACAAATGAATTGAAATTTCACAATTCAAACAGATAAGTAGACGCCAAATAAGTTATCTAACGAGGTTCAATAGAATATTCACCAAAATCAGGATCTGTTTGATCAATCTCTGTAAACATGAATTTACCATCTTGTTCTAGTTGAGAAAGTTCTGATCTACGTTTTCTGATCTTGTTCATTTCTTTAACTGCTTCTCCAATCCTTTTATTGGATTCTATAAGTGAACTTGTAATTGATTTGATTTCTTCTTTTGTCATCATTGTTGTTCTTTTGAATAGTCTAGGTCTTTTTCAAGAATTGGATTCTTCGATTTTGCTGTTGCAATACTCTAACGGACTTTCGTATCCTGGACTTGATTCTTCTTCTTCTGTAGTTGAACTTTCTTCATCGGAACTTTCAAATTCCTCCTCTTCTTCACTTTGAGATGTTGGATTATTGTGTTTTCGTTGTTTATTGTGAAGTGGTGAAGGTAATTCAACGTCTAACACTTCATCTTGAAGCATTCTAAGCCAGGCTAAAGTGTGTTGTCTAGCAAAATCTACTTCCATATCAATCATCATCGTCATCAAGCAAACGGTTTAGCATATCATTTGATTGCATTTTGAAAATTGAGCTTGCTTGACAGAAAATCGGAGATGAAATAACCTGAAGTTCAATTTGTATGAGAGGTCAAATTGGACTGCTCCTTTGTGTTAAGATTCAGAGGGAAAGAATTAAAAACTGTGTTCAATCACGAAGTGTGTTGAACAAGTGAAGAATCATGTGACAGATGATGTTCGCTCATCTATCTATGGTTTGTTGAGTTTTAGTATGGTTAGTTTGTTTCGAAGGGAAGGTCTCACATTATCAATTGTTATCTTAGTAAGTAAATTTGTATAAAGAATTGAGAACTGATACATGTCATACAATCAATGCAAAGAAAAACAAATGAAGTGAGTTTTACGGGGTAATCATCAGATGCGTCTGATTAGGCAAGTCAGATGCATCTGACTTGCCTATCTGGATGCATCTGATCCATCTACTCATACGTCACTGATTGACTTGACAATTGATTCATTTCATCTGAGATGCATTCTGAAAGCCCTCGCAACGCTCCATATATTGCAATAAGATATTCAAGAAAGAAGAGAAAGAATGAACTACAGGAGATTTATAACTGAACACAACTATTACCTAATCCAACACCTCCTTCACCATTACCACCAGATCCACCTCCTTCACAACTATCACCTAATCCAACACCTCCTTCACCATTACCACCTGATCCAACTCCTTCACCATTACCACCTGATCCAACTCCAATCCCATCACCGCCTGATCCAACACCTCCAACAGCATCACCACCATTACCACCATCACCAACGCGTCCATCACCTCCATTACCATCATTACCTGGGCCAACGACGCCACCACCATCACCACCAGTTCCTCCAACAGCATTTTCATTCTCAGCTTTGAATACGGTCCAAGGCGCAGCAACAGGTGTTCCCCCTCATTACCATTAAGGAACTTCTGATCTTTTATGTCCTGAAGCCATTTTCGTCGACCAGCGCGTTTTCATGCCATCAAAGCCTAGCATGAACTCGTGGGTGGACATCGCTGAATCTTCATGGCGGAGAAAAACAATGCCAACCTTATTTTTTTCGAACACAGCAGGCACATCAGGACCTCGGGGAAAGCCTCTTGTAGGGAGAAACAAGCTGTGTCAGTTGATATTACAAAGTTGAATCAATCAGATCATGATCAACTGACTTATCTGTGCAAGCAACAAACTCGTGAGCTCAGTACTTTCGCGGTCACACTTATTGGGAGGACGAGTGACTTTGTTTTTATTGGTGTTGTTACTCGCCGCGGCAGTCGCATCAATTTCATTGATCTCGGGTTTGGCTTGGGAGTAGATTGGAAAGATCGTCTGAAACTTGATCTTCTCGTCCATCCAGGTGCTGATCTCGGGTAAAGAAGTGAATTCGTGACACCAACCAGTGCCCAAGGTCTTGCTACACCCTATTGCATAATAGTCAAAGTCGGCAAGGATAGCATCGTGGTGGAGCTAACAGAACAGTAGAATGAGAAAATGAATTGATGTAACAGTAGATGATTTAAAAGAAAGAAGTACATACCTGTTGAAGCCTCTTCTTGAACGTCCGAAGAGAGAGCTTTTCTTTCTTCTCAGATGAAGGAACCTCAAATCTTTTACGATCTTTTGCAACCTTTGCCGGATCGACTAGCTTGTCGTATAGAGGACCATACAGGGCGTCTTCTTCAGGTGAAAGCTTAGGAACCTCGGGGATCAGGACTTCACAGTCCACGGCGTCTTCATGGTCTTCTACAGCGATCGCTGAATAGTCCGGATAGCCTCCCAACGCGTGAAAGATGCGTGAAGTGAAGACTGCATGCTTGTCGTCCTTCAATCGGTGGTAGGTATTGCGATTGGCTTTGTTTCGCGCGGCCAGAATCTCACTAGCGTTAGGATCACCCCGTGCGGGCACTGGGAAAATGCAACTCGTGGTCAGTTACTTTAGACCATATTTCCATTCAATATCAGGGTGCGAATGGACTTACTCGGATTCTTAAAAGCTAGCTTCGAAAAAGCTAGGAATCGATTCTATGCATGCGCCGCCCGAGATGCACCTGAGATTCCGCTATGAAGAAGATGATAAAGAAGTCATTGAGATGTAAAGAAAAGAAGGAGATGTAATGAAAATCTAGAGAATGAAAAATTTGAATTTAATCAATAAAAACTTGTACTTACAGATGGGATTTCAGGGTATCCACGTGAACTTTGCCAATCATCGCTAGCATGTGTAGAGAGTGTTGAAATGATTCGTGGAGTGCTTTTGCTTCGGCCAGGATTAGCGGATTGGGTTGCGAGCGGTTATCAGCAGTTTGCGACTTCAATTGCTCCTCAATTCTTTGCAACGGCCAGAATTTCTTCTGAGGTCCATAGGTGTGCACATCAATTTCATCTAGTTCGAGTGCTTCAGGAGGTGAATCTTGAGATCGATTATCACACTGATTGGATGTTTCGCTGTTGATTCGATTTTCATTTGATTGTGTTTGAGTTTCTGACCTACGACGTTGAATATCATTTCACTACAAGAAAGATAATATTTTCTGGGCAGAAAATTAAATTATTGATACACAAAAATATTGAGAGGCCAGGACGAGAGCGAAAAATGAATAAAAATATGCATCTTGTTCCCTGCGTTGAGAACTTCACTCTGCATATTTTTCCGTATTTTTACAGTCCATATTGATAAGTGTACTAACAATAAACCTTCACAATCATCCAATTACAACCTGTAACAAGCACTGAAATTTGGCTCATTAGTGTTTGAAGAAACTTTTGATTTCTGAAAATACTCATAACTTTTTCAATTCCGGTCCAAAACGCTTGATCTTGGGTGCATTGGTAAGCTGGAATTGTCCTCCAAATGGCTCATAATAGGACCACACAGCATGCTGGTCTGCTAAAAAAGATATCATCTTTTTTATGCATTTGTACATACAGATCCATAGAATGATTGTCATACTAGCTACATAGTTCTTGATCCTATGAAAGTTCGAGAGGAAGAGTCCAGCTTTCTAATGCACTTAAAATCGAGTGTTTTGAGGCAGATTTGACAAAGTTATAGGTGTTTTCAGAAATCAAAAGTTTCTCTAAACACTAATGAGCCAAATTTCAGTGCTTGTTACAGGTTGTAATTGGATGATTATGAAGGTTTATTGTTAGTACACTTATCAATACGGACTGTAAAAATATGGAAAAATATGGAGAGTGAAGCTCTCACCGCAGGGAACAAGATGCATATTTTTATTTATTTTTTGCCCTTCTCCTGGCCTCTCAATATTTTTGTGTATCAATAATTTAATTTTCTGCCCAGAAAATATTATATTTCTTGTAGTGTTTGCATCTCTTTCAGCCTCCAACGCCTTACGCCGCTTGGTTCCGCGAAGGTTGATGGCTCCTGGTGGGGTTAATTTACGGCTTCGAGTGTTGATAGGCATGCAGGGCGATAGCAAGGACAAGTTTTGATTTTGAGATAGAGATGACGAAGAAAAAGCGAGTTTTGATTTTGAGATAGATGAAGAAGATCAAGTGAAATAACGAGGAGAAGAAATAACACAGATGGATCTGATATGTCAAGGAAGAAAGGTGGAAACGAAAACTGGAAACCTGGTTGTGGAAAACAGATGTACCTGGCAGATACATCTTCAATGACGTACGTGTCACCTAAGTACATCTTGGCCTAGCCTACATACATAAACCCATACCCATTCAATAATTTATGTACAACAAAGATCCTGTTATGATTAACAAAGCGTTTGATCACAACGCTTTGTTGATCAAACATGTTTTTTTGTAAGATGCTATAAATGGTTTGTTATGGCGTTATTATTCAAATTGAACATCGAGAGATCATGTTTGGAAGGAGAATATTATATATGATGATACAGTGACGAATAGTTGTTAAATAGATGACTGGTTTCATCCTTACGTAATGATTTTGATCCCACATTCCATATCATTATGAATTGAATCTTCTCAGGCTTCATCAATGAACGAAGGTAAGAATTGAATTGACCAAAGTGTCTTGAGGGCTAAGAATTGAATATAATTGAAAGTGATAAGATTCCATAACCTAAGGACATTGACTGTCTTCAGATATTGACTGTCTTTGATATCCTTTACATCAAATCTTTTTGCAAAAGAAATTTTGACAATAATTTGTTTGTTGTAGGTTTTCTATGTCTATGAAGGTGTTGTACATCAACTCATTATTAGTTCAGCTTTAGAATTTGCTGTGGGTTCTAGTTTTTCAAATTTACGCGTTTGGAGGTACCAGTGGTGAACTCTTGGCGAGGTTTGTCATCTATACCATCAAAATAATTTTTTTTAACATATCAAAGTTGATAAGTTCAATGTTTTGTGTAAGTGATTTTGTTTTATTCTTGAACTTTGATACCTTCAAAATTTTCTTTCTCCAAATCAACTCTGGATGCGTAGATTACAAGTAGAGACTTTTCAATTGCTGTCGAATAGAATAGTAGTCCACACTCAAGAAAGCAAGACTGATTCCAACCAAGCTACTTGGATGAAATACTTGAGAAAGTGGAACAACTTATTCTGAACAAAATCAATTATTATGTTTTGTTCAATGTGAGCCCTTGATCATAGTACCTGTAGATGGTGAGACTTGGTCAATTGTGACCTATGAATGGATTCAAAACCTTGATGAAGAGTTTGATAAAAAATAATATGCTGATAATAAGGCTTTATGTGGGTCAAGTTAGACAAATATATATATAAAATTATTCACTGTCAAAGATATGCACTTAAAGATATACAAAGAAGGACCTTTTGTGGAGGACGCAGGTCTATATAAAGCAATAGCCTTATTGAAATTGTTGTTGAAAGGATACTTGAAAGTGCCAACTGAAAGTGCCACCTGATAAGTATTGAAAGGGAATACTGATTCAAGAGTTTTATTTTAACTGAAACCTCTGAGTAGATAATTGGACACAACAGTGTTCAATTATCTACTCAGAGGGGGTCTAATCTGTAGCCTTTTTTTGCTAAACAGCAACAGCTGTTGACAACATTCATGGCTGAAAATTCATGCTGAATAGGTGTAAAATTCTGCCATTTTAAATCATTTGACATCATTGAATACTTGGGTTATTATTGTCTGTGGTATACCTGCAATCATATGTGCTATTATCAAAAAGGGTGACAATTTGGGTGAAGTGACCAAAAAAAAAAAAGTTGAGATCTTTGTTTTTTTTCATACGTTTAAGTGAAATTAAAAAGGCACTTTTTTTTTGGCTTATCTCTTCAAACAAAAAAGTTTTTCTTATAGAGCATCTTGCCAAAAACAGGTCAAAATTTCACTAATGGGCCCATAAGTGGTCCACGTGAGGGTCTTTTGAATACCTAGTGCAGTAAATATAAATGCCAATATACCCAAAAATATTTTACAAGTTCAACTTTTGGGTTTGAAGCAAAACTGACAAAGTTTTATTTGCAGTATGTGTTTCCGCCAAAATGTCAAATTGGGCTCCACAGAGCCACTAATCAGGCCATAAGTGGTCTGTATGAGGTTGTTTTTGGTGCATGCGGTGATAAATATAAAAGCCAAAAACTCCATTAATATGAATCAAGTTCAACTTACAGGTTTTCTCCAAAACTAAAAAAGTTTTACTTGTTGCACTTGTCACCACGTAGTACATCAAAGAGTACTACGTGTCCACTCATCAGGCCATTAGTGGTCTATATAAAGGTGTTTTGAGCACTCAGTGGGATGAATATTAAAGACAGAGTCTCCACAAACATCATCCAAGTTCAAATTCTTCTTTTGCTCCAAAAGTAAAAAAGTTATTCTTGTGGCAAGTGTTGCCACAAAGCTTACTACGTAAACATAGTACCAGGATGATTTAATAGAGCCTGTGTATCTGTTCTTTAGTCCTTATCTGCGGACCTCACAAGATAACTTCATGTGCTGATCTTGGCCATAAATACTCTACGTAGATTATATGACTTGTTTTCTTACAAGGGCTTACCGCAAACACCTTGAACTGAGCTGATATGCACAAGTAGGCATAACAGGGCCGGGTACAAGGCCTTTGGCATTGAACTGTTATCTTGACATGATTGACATGACACTTTCTCACATACATATCAATGCACAAGGACTAACAATGAATGATGTATTGGACTTGGTGCTGATACGTCAATCGGATTTTCTAGAACTGATTTGAAATAGCAACTGTCTCAATTGGGATGGTGATTGATTAGCTAATGACGGAAGGGGCACATTTAATGACGGTTTAGGCATATGACGGTTTGATAGGCATAAACCGTTGTGGAAATCAGAATTGGGGTAACCCCATTATTTTATTAACTTTCATTTTAAAATACGAGAAACTACATTTTTTAGAACATTACATCAATAATGTGTTTTTAAATTAGTTCTTTATTTAGTTCATTTCTTTTTTTTTCATTTTCTTTCTCTCTTTACTTAATTTCAATTTTCATTTTTCATTTTTTATTTTTTATCTTATTTAGTTTGATCATATATGTCAAGTTTTATTATGTGAAGTGTTATATTTTTATTTCTCTATTTTTCTTTTTATGGGTTATGTAGTTTGATGGATGAGGTGTAGTGTAAAATGAAGTCAAATTTCGAATTTATGGGTTTAGAGGTTATGTGTAGTTGAATGTTGTATGGGTTACATAGGGTGTACAGGCTTAAACTTGAAATTTCGAATTTTATGGGTTTAAAAAGTCATGGTTACAGATGTGTATGGTTTTAACAAGTTATGTGTAGAGGAATCATGGTTTTGAGGTATGGGTTTAAATAAGGCTGAATTTCGAAAATCCAGCAACTCAGACAGATGGTGGTAAACTGGGGTGGTGGTAAACTGGGGTGGTAAACTGAAAAAGCAAGTAGGGATCGGTGTGAAATTATAAATTCATCAGATTATCAAACACCAATATTGGCAAATACAAAATCACAAATGAAAAGGATGATTTTGAAACTCGAAAATGGCTTTCAAAATTCCATAAAAGGCTCCATTTTCAATCATGAGACTTTATTTCAAATGTACTACATCAGTTTTTTAGAGGGTAAATCATGTGGAAGGCATCATATGGGCGCATCTGAGCATGAAAAATCAATTATAAACCATATACAGCATTATCAGTGGTAATATCAGGTGGTAAACTGGGTAAATTCAATTTCGAGTATTTTCACATAAAATCGAATTTCATTTTAAGGGTACAACCAATAGAGTTAGAGTTTAGCTTGGCTGAGAAAAGTTGTAGAGCGGAAGCAGACCTTTTTTTCTGTCTATTCAGATTTTTGATACAGTCCCTATTTCTTATCTTTTTTCAGGTTTTAAGGGTAAATTGGCGGATTTTTCAGTTTTTGTGGTAAACAGCTCAGTTTTGATGATAAATGTGTGCTTGAAAATTTGTGAATGATACATGTGGGTGAGTTGAAGATGTTTATCAATTTTAATTTGGGGGTTGTTCAATGAATTGTGTGTGAAAAAGTTGTTTGAAGGTGGATTTCGAGTTTGAGGGTTGTTTTTGTCTTACTTTCTTTTTTTGTGTGTGTTTCAATTTTGATATAGTCAAGGGTCTCTTTTCTTTCCCTTTGGGAGCCTTTTAGTTAGCAAAAATAATTACTAGATTTTTAGAATAAGCTTTTATCTTTTATTATTATCATTCAGGTAAACAACTAATGAGAGTTGGAATTTTATAATAATAAGACCCTTATTCATCTTTTAATTAATTTCTTGTTGAGTTGTAAGCTCATTTGCTCATTTGGAAGGTGCCTGAGTGCGCCTAGATTGTGCTATTTTTGAAGTTATTGTCCTATTTCAGCCTGGTTCTTATTAATCCAAAGACTTGAAGGTCTTAAATTTAATTCATTGATAATCAAAGTCCCTGTTTAAGAAGGGCATTTCTTTCTTTGATTGAAGTCTTTCAATTCACCATCTCAAGACTTATTTCTCTTTTGATTGTGTGTGTTTGTTGATTTGTGTCTTCATTCCTCCCCTTCTTGGCTCTGCTTTCAGCTGTGTACTGAAAGAGTTCTACACCGTCCTTTCAATAAACCAGCAATCTCAAAAGTTCATATTTTCTGAATAAAACTCATTGCTTTTTAACTTGGGCAATGCCAGCCAAAAATCCTGGACTCGCCCAGGCTCATCCAAGAGAAAAGGCCAGACACCTCAAACTCCAGCAACACGCCAAAAACTCAAGAACGACAAAGTCGCTGAAGCTTGGTGTAAGAAGAAATGTGATGGTTATCTTGAGGTCATCAAACAGGACAAACCACATACGGGTGCCGATGAAAATAATCCGTATGAAGATGAGGACCTTAATCCGCCTGTTGAAGATGGTGATCAATTCGATCATCAAATTAACAATCCAAATGAACAACCTCACCAACAAGAGCCGGAACTTTGTCCTCCTCAAACCATACTCGAGTTTGTGAGACACGATGCCTACAAGACAAGAAGAGTACGCGAAGAAAGAGCATGGTCAAAATTCTTACGACCCATGTTGATCGCCTACTTACGATGTTCACACATTACTTCTGAATGGGGAAACCCCATAACCTGGGAACACAATCACTTTAGAGAAGAGAAGTGTCATTGTGTGCCCAGTGAAAAGAAGAAACGTTTTCTAGATATAGTCGATCGAGAGTGTGAGTAATCGTGCGTCCGATTAAGTTATTTTCAATTTTTCTAAGCCATCTCGTCAACAGCTCGACAAAAGAAGGAGTTCGTATTTTGCAAATGTACCCCAGATCAAGTCCGTTTGATCTCGCAAGGCTACTTAGGAGGGTCTCCAACGCGGCCTGAGACGGCTTTTTCATTTCGGCTGATAAGATCATATCATCTGACATGGAAAAATCGACCGATCGGTGTACAGCCTTTCGCGCTGGCACACGATGAATATCTCGATGCGTTCTGCCCTTTGATATTGATCAACGGAACTAATCAGGTACGTTTATTAGAATTCCTACTATACTTTGTAATAAAACCTACTCAACATTGTTTTTGATTGACCAATCTAGCCTCGAAGTTGGAGAAGGTCGATGACGTGTGCCATTCATGCATATCGTCAGATTTTGAAGGCACACAATGAGTTGCAACATCTATCACTAGAGCTAAGCAAGCTACAGAAGATGGCCACTATCTGCCCACAACGCTTTGGGCCAGGGGAGACTTCGAAGCGAGCCAGCGAGCCCGATTATATCGTCTGTCTAGACGGCAATTTTCAACATAAACGACACGCAGCGGCTAGTCGCGAATATGAAGAAATTCAAGTCCAATACCCTTCCCTTTTTCTTACCGAAGAAGAAGTTAAAGCGTGGGAGCCCGGAGCAAGGCCTGGAGCAAGGTCACATGTTGAGATCCCGCTGGTTAGTATCTTTGTTTTATCTTTATTTTGTTATTTTATTCAGTTGAGCAGCTTTCTGATGATGCCTGCTCAAACCCGTAGGATCCCTGTACTGTGCAGCATACTGCCGCTGCAGACCGTAGGTGTGCCACCACCTTCCGAGGATTTGATGATAATGGTCTCATGGGTATGGCTTGTCGGCACGATCAATTTTTAGCCTTTGTCAATATAGTGCAAAGTGGGGAAAAGTAATGTTTCTGTTGTTTCTGTTCTCGCATTTGTTTTTTGCTGAATCTTTGCTGACCAATACTTGATATTATATTCCTACAGATCACACTTCGCTCATTCCATGATCGCAACATTACTAGATCACATTTCAGAGCCTGACAAACCTCCTAAAACTTGCGGAGTCCTGTACAATATTGGTTGTACGCTTGAGAAAGGATTACGAAATGTAAGAGGTCTTTTCTTCTGATAGATCAATGGTAATAGAGTATATAACATCCAACAGAACGATCTATTTGTCCAAGAACGTGAAAGAGGGCAGCTCAAGTTTGGTACAAGCGTCTTCCACGCATATGTACATCGCTGGAGTTGTCAATTAGACTACAATCCCCGCCTCAATGAGGGATGGGGTTTGTCTGATGGCGAGGGTTTGGAACGGAATTGGTCTTTTTTAGACGCTCTAGTTGCCCTTCTACGTTATGTGACCAAGCAGCATCGGCTTGATGCTTTACATTTCCGAGCACTTCATCGAATTTATTTGGGTCAATCGAACATAGGCAAGTGTCTCTAGTCTAGTATGAAGATGTCTTCTGTTCTTTAGGCGAAGTACTGACTGGTTTTTATTGGGCTAGGTCGATCAATGAAAGATCGTGTCAAGAGAGGTGTTTCAACAATGCAAGAAGCACTGGCGCTTCTTGCAGAGCTTGAGAGGGCTACTGGCCATCGTACTGAATATTTCTCGCAGCAGTGGGCACGTCAGAAGGCCTGTCAACGAGAAAATATGGGTAATACAAACATAGAACACCTCGAGGCTCGTTTAAAGCGCCTGATTGACCTTGAGGAGAGCTTCCGAGAAGGTCGGTAAGTGATGTATTATCATTTTTAGTTTCATCAATTTCTATGCATCTCCTACCTGACTGTACATACATCTACAAATGTTCAAAGGGAACGATTAGAACAACTACGTCGGCGGCGAAGAACATTGTCAGATGAAGATTTTGCTGAGCTGCGATCATTACCGGGTGTACTGGCAGATCTGGCGGAAGCCATCCAAGATATCACAACTGAATTAGGAGGACCCGAGTTTCGAGCTACACTACCTTAACCAGTATTGTTCTCATTCTCATCATCTTGAGACTAATGAGCAGCTGAAATATCCACATCCCACAGAACCTTTTGCTCGTGCTTGCTTTAAAATGTGATTGGCCAAAGAAAACCTGTATGAAGCGAAGGTCGGTGTAATCGAACATCAGAAGCGATGGAGTAACGCGGATCAGGGTAAGCTTTGTTATATTCAACAAACTGACCTGTTTAGTCTGATGTTAGATCTATTGACACAGGAGCTTCTGCTCAACAGCGATTCAAGTCTGTCATGAACACACGAGTGGCTGCTCTCAAAAGTAAATGGGCAACATATAAAGAAAAAGTGAAAAATCTTGAAGATGAGTTTCCAGGTGCTCCTCCTTCGCCTATACCAACTTTAGAGGAGGTACACGCAATGCCCATCAGCGATGTTTTCTGGAATAGTGGTCATTGGACTCACCCTGGAGAGGCGTGGGCAGTAGACAATGCAACACAGAGAGGAATAGAAGCTTATCGTACTGTACGTAGCTGTGAAGAAGAGTTGAGAAGGGTTGCCCGAGAGGTGCGGAATGTGGTGCTCCACTCTCTTGAAATGGAGGCCAAGATGGATGAACTGGAAGCTTTGAGCATCATACGTATGTACATTTTCCACGGTCTAAGTGATGTGTCCCACCATCTTGTTCATTGTTTCATTCCATATCAGCTTATGAAGCTGGTTTCCCAAATGGAACTCGGCCAATTGAGCTAGTTCATGTGGGTGGTATGCTCTCAAAAGAAGCTTGGGACGAGAGCCAGGAGGTGCTTAAATCGGTGCACAACTCGCTATCTTGTACATATTGCCGTCAATGGATGGTTTGGGATGACGAGATTCCGTTGTTACTTGAACAGACTCAGGCCTATTGCGATAATCCAGCAGAGACAAATGCTGCTCTCGTGCTACGCTGGAAAGGTTTGATGGCTCGGAACCGCGAGAAATGGGTGCTTATGATCAACGGAAATCCAATGTTTGCTGAAGGTCTTGATGAGGAAGACTTCGAAGAGCACCGCCTGAATAGGGACGATGCTGGTGATGAGAACTTAATGGACCCGAACTTTATGCCGCTGGATAGGGTTTTATTTCAGTAGTCTAGTTTGCTTTGTGTTGTAAAATGAATCAATTTATGAGGAAACAAAAGAATGCTGAGAAGATGCATTGAGATCTTGTTTTGAGAATCCCAGATGAGGTGGTGTGCTAGCACCCAGACGCATCTATATCAGATGTATCTGGTTGAGTCCGTAGACAAAGGGAACTACATATCTCGTCTCCGTATCCAGATTCATCTGGTTCAATACGTGAGGCGCTGTGTATAGAGTCAGATGAGTCTGATGTTGCACTTATTGTAATGCACAGATGCAGATGCATCTGCTTGCAAACGTGCTGTGCAAACGGTGTGCAGCAACCAGATGTATCTGGTTGACTGTACCTTTGGTGTGTGGCAGAGATAGTCAGATGTGTCTGGGTTTTCAGGTACATATTCAGATTCATCTGATATTGTACTTGATATGTGGTGTACAGATGCAGATGCATCTGCCTATGAACATATGTATATGCTGCACTGAAACAGCAGAGTCAGATGCATCTGCTTTTCTTGTGCGCGTGAAGGCTGAAATATTCCAAATATTTCAACTAAACGTAAAACATCATTGTTGCAGACTTTGGTGGCCCAAATTGAGGTGATAGATGATTTGAATGATGAAGAACAAGTTTCCAAAAGGAAGACTTGTGGATGTACCTTTAAGCTTCCCATCTGGCTCACCTGCAGGCATCTGCCAGGTATTTCCGGCACTTAGCCGAGCGTACATTACATGTTTATGGTCTGCTAAGTACCGAAGCATCTGTACTCCTCAGGGTGTTTTGATGTAAAGGGGCAATTTAGTGAACTTAGTACTGGTAAAGTAATTTAATAATGATTAAAAACACTCTAACAAAAGTATAAGATGAGTAAAAAGGGGAACAAAGGCCCGTAAAATCCTTAACAATAGTATATAACCTTCCAACAACCTTCAACAATGGTCAACAACCTCCAAAAACTCTCAAAAACCGTCAAAATCAACAAAATATCCTCCAATGTAATCATATGATGTCATAAATATTATTGTTTGTAATGATTCAAGGCGTGAATTTGATCAATTGATGTAAATAAATGATAAACAGATCTTCTTATGATGAATACAGGTGATTTTTTCCTAATATTCATAGCTGAAATCCATTTTTGGAATTACGAATTTTTTGTAAAGTTGTTCAATTTTGGATTACTATAGCTCATTTGATAGCCCTCGTGATTCTGATCATTTATCACCCCTATATCACCTATTTCTGATGTGTGATGAATAAGGCATTGAGTTGTAAAGATTGCAAAAATAAAGTTTTGTCATGTAAATGTCACATGTAACCTCCAAATTCGAAATTCACTCCAGTTTCTTTGTTGCCTTATAACTTTTTCACTACTCCTCTGCTACTAATGATTTAAAGATTGTACATTATGAAACCAATGATTCTACGTCGAATGAACTATCACACACCCAATTCTGACAAGTTTTACCATATGTAATTAACTGAAAACTCCCATTTTTGATGAATTTTGACTATTTTCACGTCTAATAATGATTTTCCTTCTATCAAAAGATCATTCCACAGCACTCCGATCAATCACACAGCATTAAAATCCTTCTGAAAAACTCTTGGCGCAATCAATCCATCAATGACATCACTACACAGGAATTAATACCATAGTACCTTTCTTTGAAATTTCCCTTTTCTTGAATAACTTCACACCTCCCTTATCAATCCTCATGATTAAAGTTGCTGATGACTAATGTGATCCTTCTCTTTCACAATAAAACCTTCCTGAACCAATATCTCTTCTAATAATAAGCTAAAAACCATTTTCCAAACTTTCATACCCATATTTTCGAATTTTTCTTCAACTTTCTTAATATTCTTCTTATTCTTTCATTCTTTTCATAACATTTTCCATTCCTAAAGATCCAAACTAAATGTTCTTCTTCCTCAAATCCCCTCTTACTAATTCTCCTAATTTGATTTTCACTCTTTTACTATTTTTATTGATCTTTTCGAATTTTTCTTCACTCTTAAATGTTCTTATCAATTGCTTATGTAAATATATGATTTGAAAGATAATGAAATGAAGATTATAAATCAACTTTGATAGCCTTGATTACTAATAACTTCAATAATAATAGTGCCTTTGACCAAAAACTCGAATTTTCACATAATTTTTAAATTTTTTGCTTAAGTAGAGATCTTGCTCACCACAACGCTTGGTGGGACATTATGAAGAGGAGATTTAACTTCACGGAAGTCTTCCGCTGGGTGGACAACAACCTGTTCATAAGGAGAGCGGGTGAAAAGAATCCAGTGTCGATGAAGGAAGTCGTAGCTGCAAGCGCCGAGTTAGGGGAGAAGACAAACGAAGGAAAGTACACCAAGTTCTGCACAGAACAGAAGTATATAGGATCTATATGGAATGGAACGGATAAATCAGTAAGGCTACCAGAAAGTAAGAGAATGGAGAGACTGAGGCAGATACAAGAAGCAATAGAAAATGACGGTACTCACACCCACAAGTCAATCCAAAAACTAACAGGGAGGCTCGACCACATAACATACATGCTAGCTCAGATGAAGTGCTATAATGTTGGACTATACAGCATGTTAGCGGGGTGGAAAAACGAGTTAGCAGTGAGAGGAATGCTGAGAGAGGTGAAGGAGGACCTCAAGGAATGGGAAGAAGTGCTTACCAAGTTCGAAAACCACAAGTTGATACCAAAGAAGGGCATCAAGAATATAGGATGGATAGGCAACACGTCGACAAGTTTTGGAATAGGAGTAATGGTGGGGAAGCACTGGACGCAGCTGAAATTGAGAAGCGGATGGAACAAGGGGGATCACATGGCTAGAAACGGTCGCGGTGCGAATCGGAGTAGAAATGATACAAAACCTGTTAGAGACAAAAGGAAGGAGGTTTTTAGTCCTAACGGATAATACCAGTACGGAAGCGGTCATCAGAAACAGTAAATCAAGAGACCGAGCCGTAAATGATGAGTGGAAGTTAATGCAAAAAGATTTCACGTACCTAGGCGGCGAAATGAAAGAAAAATACGTGAGGACGGGCGACAATAACGCAGACCAACTATCCAGAGGCAAACAAGGAACCAAAAAACTGCCGCATTTCCTCAAGCCATCTATCCCACCACACCTTTGCGATTACATCTGATATGAGACGAAGGAAGAATATGAAAAAAGACAAAGTAAGCTTCGAGAAGGCCGTAGGGAAAGATGTCACTTGGAAGAGTCTGGTGACGGAACATTTGGTGAAAGAAGCTTGGGCGGACAACACAAAGAAGAGTTACAAAAGTGCATTTCAAAAATTCAAGTCTTACATAGAGAGCACCGGGAGAAAATTCAATTACAAGAACCTGATGACAGAAGAGGATGTATATGGTTTTGTGGTATGGGCAGGGCCGTCGGAAGTAGAGAAGAAGTCGGGACCGTTGAGAGAGATCAAAGCAAAGGTGGTGGAAAAGTATTTCAGGTCTGAAGGCGTGGCACGTAGCAAAGCACCTTACCCAGCCGCTGCTAGACAAGCAACTGATAGACTGGCTTTTGAAATCGTCAGAAAGGAGCGAGGAGAAAAGAGTGATAACAGGGAGTAAAGAGAAAAAACCAATAAAGGTTCAACAACTGTTCAAGATGATGGCGGGCCTGAACGGGAAGTCAAAAACACACGACCTAGCAATGACGATAGCAGTATGCACATTCTGGGGAATGGCGCGGCTTGGCAAACTCATAAGGGGAACAATCAAAGAAGGAGACATAAAGCTAGAGGACGTGAGTTTTGGAGAATCACCAAGAGGTAGAACATCAAAATTGAGGCTATGGAAGGCCAAGACGGCCAGACCAGGTGAAGTACAGATCATAAAGTAAGAGTACAACGACTAAACGAGAAAAGAATGACGCTAACAGCGGTTGTAGTATTTAAAGCTCAACAAGAGCTTTACAACACCTAAGAAGGGATAATCTACTACATGTAATATAGTAGAAGTTGCCTAAAGACTGCCTTCTTCAAAGAAACCAGCACAAGGTAACTTGCTGACCACTTTTTGATAACAGAGAAAAAGATAAAGGCACCAGAGAAATAAAGCAATACTTGTTGTGAAGTATTATTCCCAGATTTTAAGTGCAAAAGTCCACACACTATGTTATTACTAGCAATACTTGTGTTAAGTATTATTCCCAAATTGACTTATAGTCTTTAACACACGTAAATAAATTTCTCCTTGCTTTGAAGGGGCAGATTTAAGTGATCTTAGTACAAATATAGTAAATAAATGATGATTTATAACACTGCAACAAAGGTATAAGATGCAGAAAAGGGAACAACAATCCCAAAATCATCAAGGAGTACTTATATCCACATGTAACATACTCTAAAATAGTCAACAGCCTCAAAAACCAGCCAAATCCGCCTAAAGAACCCTAAAAACCATATGATGACGCAATGTAATGATCTTGTTACTAATGTATGATGTAATTTTCACAGCCAAAAGTGATACTTGGATATAACACAGTTCAATCAAACCATGTTGAGGACCTTCTCAAGTACTTTTACCCACCTAAAGTCGTATCTTCCTTACTGTCTCCTATCTTGAGTTATATATCATTAATTCCACATAACTGACTCCAGTAAGTCTTCTGTAGGATCACAAATAAAAGTGTTGATGGTGTCCCAAGTTGTATAATGGTTGTGATAGATCGTATTGGGGCATATGGTGCCATCAGGATGCTGGGGATGGTTGACCTCAATGTGCAAACCGTCACAAAGCAATAGCTACAGGTGTCATTCTTCCACTGTCATCCACTGAAAAGGAACAGGCTAAGAAGAAGTCAGCAAAGCCTGAAAAACTGGACTCATAATTATCTGGACCAGCATTTTCAGCCAACCTGTTGAACATGATCTTGGTCATGTGGGTGGTTTGGCATGCCTTACCTTGATATTGATTTGACAATCCACTCTTACGTACAGCTTTTAACTGGGTCAATCAAGGCGCAGTAGTCCGGTCAAAAATCTTGGGCAGCTCAGCAATCAGTTCATGTGTTTGCAGGATTGCACAATAATGTTATCAACACTCTTAAGGTACACATGGTGTTAAATTTCCAGAATATCAATATCTTGTCAGTTCATAATATGTTTCGCTTTTATGTTTTCATGTATCAAGCAAAACAAAGGTAAATTTTGCTTGATACACAATTTCTGGACTAATAAGGGGAACTGTTACGCCCTAATTGTGGGGCATCAGCCAATTACATTGACAGTAATTGGGAATATCAATTGACACACCTTATGCTGAAGATGGTTGGATGGCAACACTTTGGAGCACTTCTTCCAAGACCCATTGGACACTCCTTAATCCAACACAGGCTTCACAAACAGATAAGCAATCTCTCATTCTTTTTATTCTCTGTATTATTGTTTTGCTAAATCAATCTTCTAAAATCTACTTACGCGCTTGGTCAGACCACCAACAGTGGAGGCAACAGCGGTCCAATGGCTGCCAAGCTTAAGTCAATGTTTTCAAAAGCCAACACCTCAGTCTATTGGGATCAATCAGGACACCATATCAAATGCTACGCGCATAAGCTCAACTTGACAGTTGGCCATGGTTTGAGAGCACTTGGTCAACACGTTAGTAATTTGAGGCTAACTACTCCAAGTGGAGTGGCTCTCCCAATTCCCGCGCTTGAGGTGAATGATGGCAGGGGCAACATTTAAATTGATGATCCAGAGCTGGAGGAAGATGGGGCTGATCTTCCTGACCAGCCTGATGGTGTTGATGATGAAGATGGCATGATCAATGATAGCCTGGAAGACAAGAACAATGGAGAAAAAAATAAGGACTTACCAGAAGCTGTGGTGGCATTGGCCCTTACCAAGGTGATTACCAATGCTCATATTATTGTCTGCTTTATTTTTTTGACGTAAAATTGATAATTAATACTATCTTTTTCCAGGTTGATACAATCTCAGGTCAACTTGCAAGTAGTGACACACATCACAGTGATTTCAAGGCATGTTCCACTTGTTTGGGATACAAGGGCTGCATGCTTAAACTACCTTGTAAAACGTGGTGGAACAGCAATTATGACAGCTGTCAGACAGCCTTGGAGGCTCAAGATGTATGTATTCCTCTTTTTTCTAATTGCTTTCCTTTCTTTTATCCAATCTCCATCTTACGTATTACAAGGTCTTGGGGGCCACACCACCCCTCACTTTTTGGATAGCCGGGTGCGCTCAGGCATGAGGACGGTCATCTGGAGGGCTGGGACACGCCCAAATAAAATCAAGGAAAAATCTTGTCAAAAACAGAAATTGAGGCTGTTTAGACTTGTCTGGAAATGATCAGAAGATGAGTAGAGCCTTCAAAGCTCATCACTGCTGGCAAAGATGTCTTGCATTGTAAAATCCAAGGTATCCTTGGGTATACACTCCCTTGGACTGCATGTCTGAGGAATTGATCCAAGGCTTTCTTTGCCCTTGAAGATTGCCTTGGATTGTTTACTCAGACATTGCGGCCAAGGCTATCGCCATCCAAGGATACCTTAGATTTTCCAATTTGAGGCATCTTTGTTGGCAGTGTTGATCCAGAAGACAGATCCACTTTGTTGTATCAGACTAAGTGGATATCATTGATGCTATGAGCTGCTAAGAGCCTCTACAGGGTGCTTGGTGGTGCCCTTTTACTAAGCGCTCTGAGCCGCTGTGGCACTTCCTAGCACAGCGGAACAACACTATACTGGGCAGATGTCAAAACCACTATAAATTTTTGGGTGTCACCAAGGCTGCCACTATACTGTACCGGTATATTATACTGTTGGTATAGTATATTTCAAGTATAAATATACTAGGCATTATATGGAATATACTAGTATATTTATACTTATACTATGCTGAAAATATACCCAGTATATTTGGATTTACCAAACATACCTGGACGACATCCATACAAGTTTTTGACAAGTTTTTATAAATATACTGCAGTATATTTCAATTATACTATACTATACCATGTTTGGAAATATACTATACCGAGTATATTTCAGGTCCAGTATAGTATAGTGCAGTATAGTACAGTATGGTATAGTAGCAGCCTTGGTGTCACCATAGCTATAGCAGTGTGTGAAACCCGCTATATGTAAGAAGGGTTAGTGCGGGCAGGGCCTATCTTGGGCAGAGCGCTGGCGGTGTTGATACTACTTTTATATAAACTACAGCAACTACCATTGAATAAACATGACACCATCATAACCTAGACAATGTAGGTGGGAAGGGAGGTCTTTGAAAAGATAGAATAGATACTTCTTCCTCATGAGCTTGATGAAGACTAAAAATCCTCTTGATTGGAAATCTAGAAAAAATAAGGTAAAAGAAGGAAAAACAGGATGATGCCATTTTACCACTATGTAAAATAACAACAATGACCCTAAATAACACAACAGATTTAAGTGAGGTACCTATGCTCCCAAAGTTTCTATCTGGAAAAAACAAGCTACCTACTACTATTTATATTACTGCCATGCAACGCAAGAGTAGAAGTGATGAATTACCATAGCCTGTTCATCTGTACAAGCGCTGTTGGTGTAGCGGTTAGCATTGAAGCCTTCCATTGTGAACAGCTTTAGTCCGGGGTTCGAATCCCCGACAGTGCAGTTGTTTTTGTTTGTGTTGCAAAGAAGTATAGTTTTTGGGAGACTATATATGAGATGGGTCACGATCCATTTCAGTCTATAGTGGCTCTCAAACCTTACCCAGTTTCAAAAAACCCGGTTGCCCCAGTTGAATTTTTGGCTGGGAGCTGTCAACAAATGTCAAGTTGATACACAAAGTTGCTGCCAAAAAACAACTGGGTCAACTGGGTTTTTTGAAAACCGGGGCAGGTTTGAGAGACACTTATGCGTGAGACCTATAACTCTGAGGACTGATATGCTCCTATCTAAACTTTATGTAATGCTTACAGAAGGTTAAGAAGACTTTGTCTCTTCTTAGTCTGGTCTATGATAATGTAACGCAACCAGCCAACACTTACTCTCTCCTTGACTTTATTGTCTATCTTCATATGTTCTTTAATGTAAGATGCATATTTTTTCAAGCCATAAATTTCCCTGGCATATCTAGCTTCTAAGAGACAGGCCTGGTTGAAATCACTGTGTGTAAACTGATGATCCCATTCCAGTTCAGTTACTTCAGGTGTATGTGCTTTAGATTTCCCTGTTGACTTAGAATTTGACACATGGGAACTTTCTACGTAGGATCTTCAAAACACTGATAGAGGTACATAGGAATTCATCTTCCAAAAGCTTTTCACCCATTTCTTTGGTAAATCTGGGAGGTGATTTGCCCAATTGTAACCATCACCATTGCTTGAATTATTGCTTGACAAGCTGCTGAAAGAGTCTGAAGACAATGAGGAATCAGAAGAAGAAGAATCTGAGTTGCCAGACAAAAAATCTGAACCATCTGAAGAATCCAGCAAGTCTAAGGAGGACAAATCCTTTGAGGTAGATCATATTCTCTTCTCTTTCTTTCTCCCTTTCTTGCTCTTCTTTTTCCTTTTACTCTTCTCATTTTCAGAAGGTTTACTCTTCTTCTGTTTTGAGGATTTCTTATCATCTTTCTGGGATGATTTGACCTCTTTCAAATCAGCTTTCAACGCCTCTGAGCCATATCTCTTTTCATACTTAGCTCTAAGTCTCTTAGCTGATTTCTTTTCACCTTTCTCCTCTTTAGTGGTTGTGAGGACTTTGTATGTCCTCACTGAAGGTTAAGGTGAAGGGAAAGGATATGGAAGATTTATTATAATCTTCCACGCGTTGAGACCGTAACACCACAGATGTGGTGGAAGGAATTCTAGAACCAAACTATAAATGTATTACGAACTAACTCCAAAAGGAGATTGTGACAAAGATCAGTCAAGAATCCTTTGAGTACAAAGTAGAAGAAAATAGAGAATATAATATATGAGACATACCCAACTCCAAAAGGAGATTGTGACAAAGATCAGTCAAGAATCCTTAAGGAGTTACGATGAGATCAAAACGAGAGGAATAGATATCACCGTGTCTGTGTAGGCTTTGCTAGTCGACGAGCGCACACCAACTCCCTTTGAGGCAGAAATGGAAGTCGTGCGCGCTTGTTGACAAGAAAACACTACCCGGACCCGGTGTATAGAACATTAAGTCTTAGGTTTCAAGGTACATTAAGTAATGATAACCTTCTTGTAATGTAAGTACTGAGGGCCATTACATTCTCCCCCCCTATAAAAATGTGTAAACAATAAAAAAATCAAAAAAAGAGAACAGAACTGGTCATGGAATAGCTTTTAGTAGATAATTTTGAGAAAAGAGAAAAAAAAGGAAAGTAACTAAGCACTAAATAATCTTGAGGTAATAATACTTGAAGAGAGAAAACAGAGAAAAAAAGGAAACAGAGAAAAGAAAAGAAAACAAAAAAATCCTGAAACATCGTCGTGTTGTCGTGTCAACCGTCCACTGTAAGGAAAAGGAGTATGTGGAATGTTGTGCGCTCACAGTGTGGCCATGGTTTTGTTTTGAAAGGTTTTTAGAGAACCTTGGCGGTGCATACGAGTGGAGGGAACTTACTTTTACCCCATACACTCTTATTCTTCCGCTCCTCCCTTGGTTCCAACAAATGCCTTGAGCTTCGAAACATTGAAAACCCGGTGACATTTGTCGCCATCTGGTAATTCTAACTCACAGCTTTGTCCACCGTCGAAAATTTGTACCACCTTATACGGACCCTCGAAACGCTCTTTTAGTTTGTCCACCCCTCCAGAGTGCCGTCCTTGCCAGTCACCGGAGTCAAGCAGAACCCATGAGTCCTTTGTAAGTTAAACGTCTTGATGGTGTTTGTTGTGTTGAACTGCTTGGCGGACTCGGCTTGTCCAAAGTTGATTGTGTGCTTGAGCCCACACTTCCTCGCGTTGTTTGATCCAGGCGTCGACGGAGGCAGGGTGTGATTCCAAGGCTGGTTTAGTGGGAAAAAGGCGGCTCTTACTACCAACAACAAGTTCAAAGGGTGGAAGACCGTTAGCAATGTTGACTGCTCCATTGATAGTGAATTCGACCGCTGGTAAGGATTCAAGCCATTTTGACTGACGCTTCGCAGTGAAAGAGTGCAAAACTTGGCCAACAGTCTTATTTGTTCTCTCACTATGTCCATCAGCTTGAGGGTGAAACACTGCTGACATGTGGAATCCAGTATTAGTCCTGAGCATCAGGGCTTTCCAGAATTTCAACATCCGTGCTTTATCTCGGTCGCTAATGATTGATGAAGGGGCTCCAAAGATACTGTGCCAAGATGCAAAAAGTCAAGAAGCTGTTTTCTCTGCCGTATCTTTTTGGTTGGTTGGAATAAGACGTGTGAAACCCGAGAGTCTGCAGGTGACCGTGAGTAGCATATTGTACATCTGGATCCTGGGTAGTGGTCCTACAAAATTTATGGAAATGTCCGTGAAAGGCTGAAAGGGGAACTGTGGAGTCTTTATATGACCATTGGGAAGTTGAGTTCTGGCTTTGATTTTCTGACAAGTTACACAACCTTTCACAAATTCTTCCGTCTCCTTAGCCATTTTCCGCCAGAAGAAGTCTCTTCGTAAATTGCCAATGGATTTCTTGAACCCCAAATGTCCTAGTCAGTGGTGTGATTCAAGAATGAGGTTGGTGCGAAGGGCTTTGTTGTATGGAATGACCAGGCGGCCGTCAATGAATAGAAGACCGTCTTCTTCAGCGCTATCATCCCTCAACAGTAGGACTTTGCGTAGGTCTTGACAGAAAGGATCCGTAGCATAGCCTGACAAGATTGAGGATCGGATGTCCTTAGACAGCTCGGGCTGTGCCATCACAAGCGCTGCAATTGTCTCGACCCCAACATGAAATTTGTCAGGCTCTGAGCCATCCTTTCGTGACAATGCGTCGGCGACTGAGTTGTCTGGACCCTTCACGTATTTGAAGTCGACTTCAAAATCAGCTAGATGTTCTAGCCATTGTGCTTGTCGTCTGCTGAGCGTTTGTTGTTGTTTCAAGAGGTAAGTCAACAAGTGGTGATCACTCATCACATTGATTTTCATGCCAAGGAGGAGCATGCGCCACTTCTGCAACGCGTGTATGACGGCAAGAAGTTCGTGCTCATGTACCGGATAATTTTGTTCTGCACTGGTCATCTGGCAAGACTCATACACAATGGGATTAGCTGTTTCCCAAGCTGCACCTTGAAATAGCGCCACACCAAGACCTAAACTGCTAGTGTCCGTGAATAACCACAAGGGATCCGTTGAGTCATAATCTATGTTTTTCAGGCAGGGTAAAGATGTCATGATGTTTTTTATATTCATGAATGCAGTTTCTTCTTTGTCTCCCCACACAAAATTCTTAGCATTGAGTTTGCTGTTGGTCAACGGTGTCAGGGTGCCTACATACTTCTCCAGTCCTCAGATAAATTTCTTCATCCATTGAACTGTTCCAAGAAACTTCTTCACTCCACGGGGTGACTTTGGAGAGGGCCAGCTGAGGATTTTCTCTACCTTTTTGTCATCTGGGCCTACTCCATTGGCCGAGATGTAATGACCAAGGAACTTGATTTCCTTACAAAACATCTTTGTCTTCTTGCTGCTACAGTATAAGTTGGCTTTCTTGGGGCGTTCCAGGATGAGACGGGTGTGCATACGGTGTTCTTCAACTGAATTTGAAAAAACAATGATGTCATCCAGATAAACCACACAAACCACGCTCAGAAGGTCTCCTAAGGCTTCTTCTAATCGGATTTGGTGTGTTGCTGGTGCGTTCGTGAGCCCCATTGGCATGACCACCCACTCGACAAGTCCCCAAGGTGTCTTGACAGCTGTCAATGGGATATCAGCTTCTCCCATCCTGGTTTGAAAAAAAGCATTTGTTTGATCAAAGATTGAAAAAACATTACCACTTGCAACAAGCCTGACCAACTCATCAACGTTTGGTAAAGGAGACCTGTCCCTTACGGTCAGGTTGTTCAAGGTGCGGTAATCACATACCCACCTTGGAAGTTTGTTAGGGTCCTTCTTGGGAATGTGTTATGAACTGGTTCTATTTCACTTGAGTGACATATTCACATTACATGTCACAAGCTCGAGAACCATCTTATAGTTGTAGATACATTGCCTGTACAGATTTTCCCTCATCCGACAATCCACATAGGAAGACTGGTAATAGATACAAATCCTCACCAGAACTCCCTTGACCCTCGTCGCCGAAAACCCCCAAGTCTGTCCATAACATATTGTCGGATCTATAGACGAGACTCAAGGACTATAGATAGATCACCAAGAAGAAACAAGTAGAATTGACTTAAATCGAAAGAAAACCGAACCTCAAGATTCAGAATACTAGCGAATCTCGACCTCATTAGAAAACCTTATCTAGATCTCAGAAATTCAAAGTTGAAAAGACCCAAGAAACTATTCGAAATCGAAAACCTTATTAACTAATCTGCATACGCTGAAACCGAATCCACCAGAACCTTATCTTACTTACTAAAAACTCTGTCGATCCCGACTGTGATCCCTGGACTAGCAAACGCAACCACGTCTCCATCTTACCGTGCTCCTTTAGAGGAGGAGGACTCTGATAGTGAAACTCCGATCCCTTTTCTCGACGCCGATTCTAGCCTTACCGGTAGCGAGATCGATATGTCTGACACCAACATGACCTCTCTCGAAGACATACAACGCAAGCTTGCGGAGCTTTCCACCTCATTGGCTGAAGAACGCCTGATGCGAGGACAAGCTGAAGCCAGATACCAGCAGTCCGAAGCTCGTTTAGCGGCGTTGGAATCCCGAGGCCCATCTGCACCTGCTGCAGCCACTCAACCACCCACTGCGCCACAGCCACCACCAGCTGAACCGGTCCTGAAGGGCCCCAAAGTCTCGACGCCCGATAAATTCAACGGCGCTCGAGGCGAACCCGCAGAGATCTTTGCGAGTCAAGTCCAGCTCTATATGCTGGCACACCCCTACCTCTTCCCCGACAACCGAAGTAAGGTGGTTTTCTCGCTGTCTTACCTCACGGGAGCAGCCAGCAGTTGGGCGCAACCCTTGACAAAGGAGTTCTTCGACCCCGCTACCGCCCACCTCGTAACCTTTGAACGCTTCGTTACAAATTTTAAAGCTATGTATTTCGATACTGAGAAGAAATCGAAGGCGGAACGCGCGCTGCGAAACTTATCGCAGAAGACCACCGTGGCCGCGTATACCCATGAATTTAACATTCACGCAACTTCTACTGGCTGGGAAACTCCGACGCTCATTAGTCAATACGAGCAAGGTTTGAAAAAGGAGATTAGAGTGGCAATGGTTATGACGCAAGAGGATTTCACGTCAATTGAACAAATCACTAATTTAGCTATCAAGATAGACAGTAAATTACACGGCGCGACCAACCCAACCTTCCATACGCCAAGCACGAGTGCAGGAATCTCAGACCCCAATGCCATGGACTTATCAGCCGCCTACGTTAGATTGTCCGAAGAGGAACGAGCACGACGTATGCGAGCGGGTTTATGCTTCCGCTGCAATGGCCAGGGTCACATCTCCAGCGCATGTCCCGATCGTAGAGCTAGTAGGAAAGGGAAGGGTCGAGGTGGTTATCAATCAAAAATAGCTGGATTGGAAATTAAAGTCGCAGAGTTGAGTAATCAGAGGGTGAATCATACCAGTAGTTTAGAAGGAGTAGGACGAGCTGAAACTTCAAAAAATGGAGAAGCTCAGGATTGAAGGTTGTGCCCATCCTGAGCCACCTGGAGAATTTGTCATCAATTAATGTGGGATCTAGTAGAATGAACTTGTGCAATACAAACGACCCGCGCATTTTTTTTTTTTTTTTTTTTTTTTTTTTTTTTTTTTTTCGGGGGAGGATTTGTATCTATTACCAGTCTTCCTATGTGGATTGTCGGATGAGGGAAAATCTGTACAGGCAATGTATCTACAACTATAAGATGGTTCTCGAGCTTGTGACATGTAATGTGAATATGTCACTCAAGTGAAATAGAACCAGTTCATAACAGAATGATGAGACTTGGTGAAGCATATTGACTGGTTGATCTACGTATCCGGCCCGCCTCAAGGTGTTGATTGACTAGCTTTTGCCAAGCATCCATGTGTTTCTGTGGATATGGGTACTGTTTTTTATTAATGACGGTGTTAGGGTTGGTAAGAACAATTGGGTGTCTGACTTTTGATGCCGGGTCTTGCATTTTTTCAGCAAAGGAGCCGTCTGTGAACTCGCCTCGCTCTTCTGCTTCATCGAAAACTGCAGGAATGTCAATGAGGAAGAGATCCTTGGATTCAGTAAGTAGTTCCTCTTCCCACTTGACCCATTGGTAACTCCTCTCAGGCTCATTCTGCTGTGCTAGACCAGCTACCCAGTTACGCCATACAACATCCTCACTATGAATATGGCATCTCTCAGCATTGTCCTCAGTCTCAGATTTCATTTTCGTAGCTCTGTCACCAGCCTCTAATTTCATTTTCAATACGTGACGATAGTCATAGATTGCCAAAGTATAGATTTTGCTAATTACAGCATTCTTGGAGCAGGACCCAGATAATTGATTCTTTGGGAGGAAAGGTGCTCCCAAAATTATGTCATAAGCTGAACCCAAATCTCCCAACTTCATATACATTCGATCAAAGGATGTTCCCAAAGATGAGTGTCCAAGACATTCAACCACAAAATCTGTCAGTACCGGTCTAGCACCAGATGAGTTGAGTGCAAGATCTACAACCTTTGGTTTCACAAGTTTTTGGCAGCGTAGATTGAGAAGGTCGGCGGTTCGATTTGACATCAGGTTTGTTTTGGAACCAGCATATGCCAACGCACAGAGAGTTTTTCCCTTACACATCAACTCTATGATCACAGTTGGTTGGTGTTCAGGTTGTTCAGATACGTACCCTTTTGACGAGGTTCCTCCTGCATCCATTGTTTCAACTTCAGACTCCTCATCCACAGATTGGTGATCTGATCGGAACAGTTCGTTGACAGCTGCAAAAGCTGCTACACTGGCTGAGTCCAACTCTGGTAATGTGAGTGCCGTGAAGGGGTCATTGTCGGTGTTAACCAAGGATGTTGCTGCCACCGTCGTGCGCGAAGGTCTACCTGCAGGTGGATGAGTGGGTTGACCTGCATGATTCAAAGCTAATTTGGCTCAAGGAGGCTTATAGTTTGTTGGCTTTGGAGGGGCAATGTAGTTGGGTGAGAAAACAATACGGGACCTGTCCGGCGCGCGACGGTGCAGGCACCGTGTTTTGCTGCCGCATTGTCGCTTGCAGTAATGGCACAAGCCTTGCAAGTCTAAGAAGGAGTGAATTTTCCAAATAAAGTTGCTAGTAGATGGTCGAGAAGAAAAGGTTGGTCAAGCTTGTGAGGGTGGTTGGAATGGAGCATTTGATTTGCGAATCAACAAGCCTTTTTCCTTTAAGCCGACGTACATCATCACAGTTGGCTTCAAAGTTGTTATAATCGAAATCCGCCACCTTCAATAGCTTCCACATGTGTACTTCACTTTTCAGCACCGGTATCATGCCAAAGCACAAGAGCTTTGCAAACTCAAGGTCGTCCATGAAGTATTCATCGTAATTTACAAGGGATTGAATAGAACGACCTCGCGTGCTGTAAGTTCTGAAATCTTCGGTTTCCTTCATTTTGAGATGTTGAAGGCGTTCCATGAGGCGGTCTTGCCAATCAGCTGGTAGAGCAGCTCAAAAAAGGTGGTCCTTGAAGTCGTCCCAGGATCCTTGAATGAAGGAGTCGAATCCGTTGGACCAGAAGGCTTGCAGATTTGGTTTGACAAGGAATGTCCCGACCAGTGTGATTCAATTGTGATCAGTGGTAACTCCCTTGACAAAGAAAAAGATCTTCAGGGTTGCTGCCCAGTGCAAAAACAGTTCGATCTCTTGGTAAGGACCAGGCCGGTCCACCCAATGTCTTGAATTTGGTCAGATCAATGCTGGTCAAACGCTGGTTGACACGAGGTTCATATTGGAATGTCAGAAAAGAAAATGTGCACTGCGGGACTCGAACCCACGATCTGATCCCTATATCTAGGAGGGTGCTCTAACCACCACTACATGCAAAGTGCTGACCCGGCGGATGTGGGGTCGCGGTGACGCCGCACAAAACCCAAGGGGGGGTCTTGCAAAAGCAGGGTGTCAATCCGGGGTCAGCGCGACACCGCACCCGCGGCGTCACCACCTTGCATGTAGTGCACTGAGCTAAGTGCGCGTGTCCAAGTGAATGTGGTGTGGAGAAACATGCCTAACACTGAGATGGCAACCCGGAATGGCCAGTGGCACTGACAACCTTAGCCGTAGGAAGTGTACATATAGGACAGAACATATCACATATCCAACAGTTCAGACGGTTGGTGAGATTGGCTAGCTCGTTGTAGCTTGAGCAGGTCTTCTTCATCCAACTTTGCCATTTGTTTAGCGGCTTTGTTGGCTGCTTGTAGTCCATCCCTTTGGTAAAGTAGGATCTTGCGCTGAAGCTCCTCATTGGTGGGAGGGGCCAAGGCTGTTGAGTTGCTGGTCCCATGCATGTTGTCTGGGTCTGAACGTGGTTGACTTGGCAGTTCAGTAGGACCGCTAGGTAAGGTAGGGATAGACCGTGAAGTTTGGTGTACAGGTGTGATAGGGATGTTACACGGTACACAGGGCGTTGTCGGTGGAAGTTCTAATGACAATTGAGGCGTCGAAGTAGGAGAAAGGGAGCCAGAAGGTGTAGGTACGAGGGGGGTAGAAGGATTTATGGAGCGTGATGAAGGAGCAACAAAATATCCTCCTCTGTAAGTGCCGAGACCTACGTTTCTGTTCTGTGGTTGTCTGAGGATTGTCTTGGGGTTAAAGACTTGAACAAAGAGGGTGTTCCCCGCAGCTCTGGTAGTACGTCTAGATTCTTTGTTCTCCTCTTGCATTCAAGGAAGATTGATGTAGAATGGTGTGAAAGGACGAAGGGCGTAGAAGGAAGGATTGTATTGACTATAAGATAAGGTTTGTTTTATAAGGGTGATCAATTGATCAATAAGGTTTCAAAAGGCGATCAATAAAAATACTTTGAAGGTTTGAGAAAAAAAAAGTGTAAGGACTTTGTATGTCCTCACTGAAGGTTAAGGTGAAGGGACAGGATATGGAAGATTTATTATAATCTTCCACGTGTTGAGACTGTATCACCACAGATGTGGTGGAAGGAATTCTAGAACCGAAGTATAAATGTATTACAAACTGACTCCAAAAGGAGATTGTGACAAAGATCAGTCAAGAATCCTTAAGGAGTTAAGATGGGATCAAAACAAGAGGAATAGATATAGAACGTTAAGTCTTAGGTATTAAGGTATGTTAAGTAATAATAACCTTCTTGTAATGTACGTACCGAGGGACATTGCAGTGGTTATCTTGTCTACCAAGATCTTCTTCTTGTCTTCCAATGTCTTAGCTGTCTTCACCACCTTTTTCTCTTTTGCCGCAGCCTTCTTCTCCGCTTTCTCAGCGGCTTTCTTATCCTTCTTTGTAAGAACCTCAATTGGTCTGAAGCAGAAGTGGAGCTTACCACTCCTGCTGCCAGAGATGCAGGAGCCACTGGTGCAGAAGAGACCAATTGTGCCAGAGGTATGGAGTTTGTAGAGTTGACTGACTCCATTGGGTTTGTTGATGCGGTGGCATTTACCGGTTGACCTGGTTGATTACCCGCTAGGTTCAGAGAAGCTGATTGCATTAATGCAGAAGCTTTCTGGGCTGAGGAAGCCGCTGGAGCTGAAGACAACAAGGGAATATTGGATGTTGGACAATTTGACTTGTTTGTGCCTCCTGTATCTAAACAAATTAGACACTTTATATCAGTTAAACCAAATATACTTTTGTCTCTCTAGGTTCCCCCCCAAGACTAGTCTTGTATTGGTAAAGAGGACATTCTCCTCCCACCTAAACAACAAGCAAATACTCAAATCAAAACTTGATAACAAGGTTTCACTTGGAGCCAGTTGACTAAACAACAAGCTCCTAAGAGCCTCTCAAACAACCTCTATAGAAAGGTATAGGACAAATCTGGGTATAGCAAACAAGTTGCTCTTTGAGGATAGAGAATTAACTCTGTAGAAATTGGAAAATTGAAATATATGTGAGGAAAAAGGAGGAATGTCTCTTATTCTTACAATTTTCTTTTTCAGTCAAACCCTCAAGTGACAATTGGGTTTACCCAAAAGACAATCCCCCCATAGGACTAGGACCTGAATTTGATGATAATTGGGATTCAGGAATCCCCAGAGGAGCTGGTTCCAATTCCGTGGGCATCTTCTTGAATCTAGTTGATGTAAGTAAATTTGTCAAATGCCTAGGGGAAGGTGATCTTGAGTTGTTTTGATCAACAGAATTCTGACTTTGAATTTCCTCTCCGTCAATATCTGATGAGGATGTTTGATCCGGGATATCTATTGCTGAAGATGTTGTCACTAATGGAGTTCTCAATGCTGCTCTTCTACTTATCTCCACCACTTGTTGTAAAGACCTCTTTCTTGTGTTCTCTTCTCTTTCTTGAAATTGACTAGCCACCAGTTTTTTCCAATGATCTTTGTACTGAGGTAAAAATGACTTTTTGGATTTTTCCACCCTAAATCCCATTCAGAGATGACACTCAAAAAAATTTAGGAGCTAAGAATTCCTATGAGAGTTGAATGAAGAGAGAAAAAATGTTGCTATGAGAGAAGAGAGGTTGAAGGCGAGTGTGGGACTTCCAATAAAGAGGGAAATTCTTTCCTCTGAGTGTACCAAACTCCAATGGTCACATGACTCTCCAAAGGAGCTGTCATGCTCTGAGTCTGTGTGACACCTCATCTTTCTATGCAATCTACACGTTGTAGAACTGATAACCCAACAAGGGTTATACAGAGCGTGAAGGGGCTAATCTACTAATAAAAATGACTAGTAGAATATGTCTAAAGACTGCCCTCCTAAAACAAGACAATCAGAAAGGGGAACTCTGTTGAATTGAGTACTGATAAGGCACCAGAGAAAAGCATCTTTAAAGGACCAAGAGCACATGGATTTTGTCTCAAAATCACAATTTTAATGAACTGGACATTGTTGAAAATGTCATTTTCTGCTGCCCCAGGTCTTTGGAGGTCTTTGCTCCTTTGGTTCCTGGGTCGGAGTTCTTCATACAAGTTCTTCTACTTGGCTTCAGCTTGTCAAATTTATTCAAAAGATAGGTGGATTTGTTGTTGTGTCACATGTGAGTGTGTGGAATTGGTGAATATAGTGTCAGTGAGGTGATGATAATGTGATTGGTGGTGATGAAGAAGGTGAGGTGGTAACAAATGGTGATTGTCTTGGGCTGACTTACCTTCACTTGGGTTGCAAGTGAGATGGTGTGTATGTGTATGTAGATGTTGTCAATAAGCACAGCCATTGAACCAACTATTGAACACAATATAGAGCAAGCTCTATTGATTCAATGAACTAACCGCAATATTTTGACCAACAAGAAACTAAGATGACAAGCTAAGTGCATGGCTAACACTAACCAAAGAGGTTTTGATCAGAGAGTGAAAGGTAATTGGAGTGGAATGGACCTGGTAATAGCTTGTAAGAAAAGTTAAACTTGTACTTTGATTAATTGGTAGTAAAAATAATGAAGAGAAACAAATACAAGGGAAAACGAAGTGGCTTTTATACCCTTCTTGGCAGCCAATGTGTAAACAAATGTAACTAATGACTGATCTAATTAATACACACTATTCAAGAAACTGATGTGATGACATATTTAGATTATTCAAATTATCAATCCTTCAAGCCGCTCACTTCCTCTTCCAAAGTATTATCCCGTAACCAACTTAGGTGAGCGCCCCTTTGAGTTATACATGTTCCCAGACCACTGGACAACAGTTCCCACATGTTAGAATCCATTATAGGTTTTATACGTAATGATACTCAAATTGGGTCCTCAACCCATTTTGATAATCAATAACTGAATATCCGCCTTGTTCCCAGCTATTGGAGCTTCAATTCCATTATTTTTTTGTATTTTTAGATTCCATATTGATGAATGTACTAACAATGAACAGTGGTACACAAACATGAACAACCAACCTAAAAACCCATGGACAAAACCCATGACCACCCAATGGAATTTGGGTTTTGTCAAACGGGGAAGTGGAAAACCAATGGACAAAACCCCCAAAACAATCAGGTTGTCATGGGTTTTTTCCATGGGTTTTCCGGTTGGGTGTTCAAGTTTGTGTACCACTAACCTTCATTTTCATCAAATTACAAACTGTAACCAATACTAAAATTTGGGCCACAAGATTCCTAAGGACATTTTGATTTCTAAGAAACCACATAACTTTTACAATTTTTGTCTAAAAGCCTTGATTGCTAGCTCATTATGATGCCACATGTGTGATGAACATACTTTGCTAAGGTTTCAAATCCATAGCTCTCAAATGGAACAAGTCATCTAAGTTTGAATACAGCTGTTTCAACAAAGATTGTTTTTTTTGAAAATCTCATCAATAGCCGGTCTCAAAGCAAACCCGGTTGGCAAAAAACCCGGTACACCTGGTTGTCTTTTTGGCTTGGAGGTGTCAAAAATGTCAACTCAATACACAAAGTTGGAACAAGTCATCTAAGTTTGAATACAGCTGTTTCAACAAAGATTGTTTTTTTTGAAAATCTCATCAATGTGCAAAACCTGGTTTTGTCCCTCACTTGATTTTGTCTCTCCGCTAATAGGAAGAATACAGAAAAGAATAAACCTGTAATCAAGTTTTGTCTCTTGTTTTACCCTGTTTTACCTGCTGCGGAGACAACTTTCTCCAAAAAAAGTTGTCAACCTTTCTTGAAATGGCTGTAAACATACACATTCTTTGTCCTGAAATCTTTGGAAGACTATTTGCACATCCAACGTCTCAATGAAAGCTCTGGAGGAAGCGTTCAGCTTTCCAAAGGACTCAAAATCAAAGGGTTTTCAAGAAAGAGTAAATAATGGAATACAGAAAGATCAAAGCATGGTTCGAAAAGTTAACAAGAAAGTAAAAATTGCAGTTGTTAAAAGTCATCTACATGATACTTTCGATCAAACAGAGAAACAACGATTCCAAAATCCAATTAAATTGTAAAAAGTACACCAGTATTTTGTAATTTTTGATGCTTTGCTTTTGATCACATCAATTCATAATTCTGAATGATTATAAAATCCAGAAGCAGGCACTTCTTTTAATCTACACGCGTTACCATCACAACCATTGAAAGAGATATCATTTCCAGCCTGGTATTTAACAAAGCAAACGGTAAGATATGAGAGTGGGTTTAAGAAAATGTTAAAAGATAGAAAAACATGATAAAAAAGAAACCTTACCCATGAATAAGTTTGGCCATTCATTTGAAATGCGAAAAAGTAAATCAAACCAAAGATAGCTACACCGGCTCCAATACCAGCTGGTAAAACTAAGGCATATTTATCTGATGTATTCATATTTATAATTAGTATATTGACCATCAATTTTGATGATATTGTGATGAGTTCTACTTACCATACCAAGCTACGTAGCGAGGTTTGAGGTATCTTTGAAAGAAGAGAGCTAATGGTACAACGGGCCTGTAAGGTAATCAAAAAACAAATCATTCCCGACATCGAAAATAAGTCAAAGGTCATGAGAACTCTTGGGGATCATGCCAATTCGAGTTCATTATCTACTTCTCTGCTTACGTTATATATGCTAGATTATGAGATCCATATGTCAAGAAACCGCCAACGATGACAGGCTATGAAAGAAATTGATCAGAAATTGAAAACCGATATGGTAACAAAATTCAAACATTGTGAAAAAGTTGTCGATTGGATGTTGCAAAAAAGAAAAACTGACTGTATGAATCATCTTCCATCCTGGCTTAGGCCATATCTTGTTCAAAGTCCAAGGTACAAATGGTGCTATCGCTCCGATCCTAAAAAACGTTAAAAAAGGATCCGCGTAAGGCACGTTCCATCCCCTTGAAAGAGGTATTTTTATTGTAAAGAATATGTAACTTACAAGAAGCCGTACATACAGTAATGATATACTGCTCCAGGTTTAGTGAAAAGTTCATGGGGGCCGACTACACCCCAAAGGACAGATGCTGAAAGAAGGTTTGAAAATTCAAAATGGTGGCGGACGACGACGGATATGAATCAGGATGAAAGGGGGTTGAGTACCTGTAAAGAAAGTGTTGTAACCTGCAGAAGATGCAGAACAGAGTATGAGCTTAAATGTATTCAAGACTAAATGAAAAGATTATCCCGTAAGACTTACCCGGGCAAGTGAAATGTAGATGTTGTTTTGGGTCACATAGATCAGGGATTGTCGCCATTTGCCATCGGAGTACTTTGGTTTTCGACACGGAAAGACTCATGAACATTTTTTTTCTTTTTTGGACAGCTTTCTAGTTCCAGCTTACCTCCTAATGAAATGAATGCAGATAACACTGTAGCAACTGTCTGTCCTATAAACAAAGCTCTAGGTGGAACCTTCAAATCGATCTAATTGTCAGTGGTGAATTTGAATGCTTTGAATTAAATTGCACTTGCGACTGACCTTCACGTAGTGAGCAAGCTATAAGATGAGAGGATGAGAGTAAGGGATGATGTTAGTATGTGATAAATTAAAAAGAAATCAATATACCCACCTTCATGTCTGATGCGTATCCAAGGGCTTGTGCCATGGTGATATAACCATACGCTATGTGGTTCGAAGAGCAGAACATTGGTTTCCGATTCGAGAAACTCAAGGTTTGGATGGAAAACTGTCTCACTTTTGAAAAGCATGTTTGCAATCGGTCTTTTAGTTTTAGAAGATTTGAATTTGGTACAAAAAAGTAAAAGTAAGCAAATGCCCAAATTATCAAGTTTTATCTAGAAAAACAACTCGAAAACCAACCTTCCTGCCAGAGCATATCCACCTACCAGTTCCGATAAAACCTTCGATACAATACACTAGTAAGCAAAAACACCAGCAAAAACACCATGGTTGGTTTGTACATCACGACGCTGACATTAAGAGGGGCCGAGACTGAGGCTACGGCGCTCACTGCAGGGATTAAACTCGTCAGAATCGTCTGCCAGAACATCAGAACTTGGTCAAATTGAGACACTTACTGATTCCACTGGGGATGACCAGGACGATGGCGATCGCAAGGGCAAAAACCTATCAAACAGTATTTTTAGGCTGCTTAAAACCCGCAGATATAACATAATAGGTACTTACTAAGCCCCAGACAGGCATCTGTGTTTCGCTGTCAAGTTAAATAACATAAGCCTCGAAATCGTTTCAAATCTCTAGACTGCTAGAAAGTCAAAACTTACTAGTACTCAATCATGAATATTGCAAGACCTATGGAAATAACACCAATAATCATAAACCACCATTCCGGTACTGCAAAAGAAGCGAAGAGACTATCAACGACGGTCGAATTTGTACATAAAACTATGTCTTATACCTTCTGGATAAGCTTGCATGAGCTGATAATGAATATCTCCATCTGGCTCTTGTTGGGTATCATCACTTCCCAAGCCATGGTCAGAATTGTCTGATTTCCATATCTTTTTGAAAATTTCACTTCTTTTACAAGATTTTGCAAGTTGACCAAAACCTCCCGCAATGTGCCTTCGGTAGTAAAGAGCAGAATGGACCACAGTACTGGTGTAGAACGCAAAAAATGCGGTATATCTGTGAAAGGGTGGAAGGAGCAGTATAAGTTTGGAGCTCAAATCTCCCAGAGCTGAAGAGTCTTTTGTACCACACTTACTCGATGATATTAGAGGCGGCAATGAAAGGCGGGGAGTAGGCTTTGTATTTCGCCTTGAAGAAATGGTTCTGATGTGAGTACAAAAACACAGAGCTGCTGAGTGAAGAGTGGAAAACTACCTGATCAAGCACCCCATTTGCATCCAATACTCTGCTTGCGTTATATCGCTTGCTTCAAACACAAAGAAGGAAGGCAATTCGGTGAATATGATAATTAAAATGACATTGCTGTGTTATCTTGACTGACCCCATTTGGTCAAAGACTCCTATTATTTAAGCAAATAGTGTATCAGTACTTACACGTAACGTGTAAAAACAGATTATCTGGTCTGCTTACCGTTACTATTAATAGGCAAGTAGGCTGAGTACAAAGTATTTCTGAAGTACAAAACGGCTATGCCGATGAACGCCCCAATAGCCCCAGTATAGTGGTTCATCTTGAAGTTTTCGGAATTGCGATCAGTTCAGTGCTTTACAATGTCGCTTACGAGGTTACAGCAGCTCACAATGGACCATAGAGGCGTAACAATGGGGTCCAAGTCCATGAAGTTCCAGTCCAAAGTCGGGAAGGGATTGAGGCCTAGACCACTGACCGTGCCTGTGATCATGGCTAGTTTGACATTTTCGGGTGCAATCCATGTGGTCCAGCTGATAAAAAAAGATTGTCAGCAAGGAAACAGGCTTCCTTTTTCAAGGTCATTCCACCTACTTGAAAAATGAAAGACTCTGAAAAAATACATCGGGAAGGATGAAATCTAAAGCAGTTAAGCCATGTTGTCAGCGTGGAATAGACTAGTGAATAGTAATATAGAACCAACATATTCCGTAGGTGACCTGATTAGAATCGAATGTCATAGGCATTAGTGAATGTACTCAATAGACAAGGTATAGAGAAGCAAACTTACTGCACATATGGAAAAAAACCTCATTTGGGACAACTTCCACCCATTGATTGGGCCAACATTTTTGCTGTCTACAGAATGCAAAGCGCGTAGAACAGCGATCTCTAAAAGATTTCCCCACCAAACCTTTCACTTGAAATGTCAGGTCCCGACTTGTGGGATGTTCAGAATAGTCATGACTTACCATCGCTGCAGGATAGACTAGAAATCTACGCTCAAGTGATTTCGAAAGGAGTTTTCGTTAGTAAATGATCATATTTTGGATTTGCGTTTGTTTTGAATGACCTTTTTGTCATCCCAGCCAAAGTGTAGCCGATGAGTTGCGTACTCAGAACCAATGACACTTGAAAGCCCATGTTGTCAGCCAGAGTAGGATTGTTGTAAAATCGTTTGATCTTAAGTACAGCGATGATATCTGTTGCCTGTATCGAGTCGAATGTGAGCTCTACCGCGTTTTCCAACTTCTGATGTTGAGTAAAATGTCGCGCCGAGATGTTGACTCACGTAGGCTCCCCCGAATGATGCATTGGCCATCTAAGAAGAGACGTAAATCGTAGAAGTCAAAAATATTGAAATGTAGGCCCAATCCAAGGGAGAGCAGTCTTACAATACTGATCAACATGTGTTCCTTCATACTGAGTTTATAAAAAAGAGGTTCATGTGAAGATCAGACTCTTTTCCTCTGTTTGGCGTTCTCTACGAAACAGATGGAATGACTTCTCACTTGAAAGGGCCAGGATTGAGAGTGAAAGGATAACCCAAGATACGAAAGACCCGCTTGGGTAAAACCCTCGCCATCAAACCTGATGAGTAAGAATGGTATCAGGTTGTATATTCATTACCAAAGACCTGTTTTCGCCTAGATGCACGTCGAAGACACTCACAGCCTATTGGAAATGACACGAGTTGTGCAAAGGTCACAGACAGCCCAATAGATGGCTGACGAGGGGCAAAGAATTGATTGAGCCCAGTCCCCAAAAAGACAAGTAGTAATCCAATCGTCCACATCCTGGAAAATGATCGGCAGATCATAAACGTTGCAATAAGCAACTGACTACGCGATGCGAGGTAAATGAATACCGACCGAAAGGTCATTACTGGTGTTGTAGGATCGTCAAAAGGCTCGACACAAGCCCGAACCTGCGATTGAAAAGACATTCATCATCTTGTATCGAAATCTTGAATTGGCATCCCTAGCTGGGCCTCTCAGACTTACCTCAGGATACGGTGAATTTTCTTTGGCTAGTTTTAGCTCTGCGCGAACGGCTACCGTGATTTCCACGATTTCCCTTTCCGATACATCGGGGTTGAAGGCTGCAGAAGCTTGTTGAAGTAACTGGGCTGGAAAATTGAGATCATCTCTGATGCGAACAATGATCAGGAATGGGTAGAAGGATATGTGGCAGGAAGCCTGTTTCACTCTTCAGACTGAGTATACGAGGTGAACCTGATACTCACTCATTTTCTTTGATCACACTTTGCAGGTATCGAAGGTGACTCTCCACGTCTTCTGGTTCGAGGCTCTTCTCATCGATTGGTGGTTTGTCACTTAAATCAAGGTCGACACTTGGCTGTGTTTGGGACCCTTCCAGCGGGTCGGCTTGCCGTGTTTCAAAGCGATAGACATCTGCCATGAGTTATTGATTGTTGGAGGAAATAGATATCAGACTTTGCTACTGTCTTGGATAGGAAGTGGAAGGCGGTCGTGAAGGTGTTGCGAACAAAGGATGAAGAATACGAAGAATTAACAGAGTTACTCAAGCATCCTCAGTCGACGGAGACTTCTCACAATTGTCCAGTTAAAGTATATACATCGCGAGAGTCAAACCTGAGAGCCGTCAGGCCAGTTCCGGGTCACAGCCTCACAGGCTCCACAGAAACAATTGCCGAGCCTGCTGAACATCAATTAAGAAAAAATTAATTCACACGGTTGAAGAGATACGTACTTATTACGGATCAAATTATGTGAGTAGTGTCCTGAACTTGGAAAAGAATCATTGACAGGTGACTCGCGGTCCGAATTCGACTGAGATTTCCCCTGGGGTATGTATTCGTTTTTGAGCTGTACTGGCCAGAGTGGAGTAGTGAATTCCAAACTTTGCATGAGCGTGATGAAGTTAGACTACATATAAGTGATCATGGGCTCAGAAATGTTTCTCGAGTGTAACTCATCTCACATTCGTACAACACGTTTCGAAATCAACCCCGCAGAACGAATTCGTCTCAAAAGGCTCACACTTCGCGTTTTTTTGCATTGCTTTGAGTGCTTTTGGAGCCGTTAGACCTATCAAAATTTGCATACGCATCAAGGCAGAGGACTCCTGATGCGAGTGGCAAGTATTCATCGAGAGAATACGAGATGTAACGGGACGGCTTGCACTCGTTTTGGCATCCAAACTAGAAATTACGCCTGTTAAACTCAAAAATACAATCGTACCTTTGGGCTGTGCTTCAATGCCGATCACGAACAAAATTTCACATTTATTGAACTTTGATGACACCATTTGTTTATCTCTGGACCCTGTCTATACATATGCTGCAAACGCAGCGGATACGTAGCAACCCTGCCATACACGTAAGGTGTATCTTACATTTGGAAAGCCCTGTGAAACTTTCTAGCCGCTAGAGTTGATTCTAGCGGCTAGTATAGCGAGCAGTAGAAAAACAAGAAACACATGCCAAAACATAAGAGCAACACGCAAACCCCCCCGCTGTAAACTGGGGCGCCGCGGCGGTAGCGCTGCGGTCGCACCGCAGACTCAGTCCAATGTAACATCACTGGGGTGGGCCCGCTGCGCCGCGCGGTCTTCACTGCGGTCCGACCCCGCCGCCACCCAAAAGAGGTAACCCCAGCGGGAACGCAGGGTCGCAGCTACTGTACAGTAGCCTATAGGTCATCACTTCATCCGTTTCAGGCCAATCTCACTCGATTCTCAGCCTCCATCACCCGTTTCAACCCCAATCCATCTTCATTGGGCAAATGGGGCAACACAGGATGGATGTCAATGTAAGTACATGTTTATCTCACTTTTTATTCACTGAATTGGTTCAACTGACACTTCAATTTTGTTGGATTTCCTAACTCAGTGTGACTCCACTCAGTTTACTACCTTTTATTACGCCCTTCAACTCATATATTTCATTTGAGTTATTGTTTACCTTGATAGTCTGTCAGCCTTCCTTACCAATGTTATCATGAGTTCAAGTCTTCTTCCACCATCTACCCCAGGTTGTGAACTGCAAATACAAACTCCACAACAACCTTCACCCGGTTTTGTGCTATTTGTGAGCCTACTAGCGTCTGTTAGGCTAGTAGAGTCAATAAAAATGTTGTAGAAAGTCTAATAACTTCTACTAAAGTCGTGTAGATCAAGATCTACAAGTGTGAATGGGTAGAGACGTGGGCGTAAGAGCTTTACTTGCAATAAACAAGTAAAGACTGCAGTTAGTTGACCTTTAAACAAAGGCTTTAGCCCAGGGATTTTGGGTTAATTATTGTCTTTACAATAATTAAAAAGAAGAGCAACTGACGCGCAGTTCTCAATCCTAATTTGATCCTCTTCTATTCTAAGAAAGGTCAAAGAAGGTGGTGTTAAGGTCTATTATAACACCGGGAACTTTACACTCTGACTAATAGAGATTTCCCCGTAGATTTAGAGTTTCTTATATCAGATGAATCCCAAATCTGATATGAGCAATACTCAAGGACTACTTCCTTACAAGTAATTCCACCAAATGGATATTACCAGAAATACTGATTATGGAGTCTAATCAGAAACAAAGTTGAATGAGCACACAGAATAAGCAACAAGACACAAGGTTTGAGTTTCAAGGTTCGTAGAATCAGGCCTTTAAAGTTTGGTTATTGAAAAGCAAAGTTTAAAGGTTCTAGGAAGATGAATAAAAGCAAAGTTGTGTAGTTGTTGAATAATAATGTGACAATGTTCTTCTTCTCAATTTGGTTGGATTTCCAGGGTTTATATAGTCTGAACCTTGGAAATCTTTGGACTACAAGTGCGCACAAATTGTGGTTCTATGGTTAGGTTAATTACAGTAAGACAGTTACTATTGTATTATAAGTATATTTCACTTGTTACATATGTGTTACGGCTGTGAAATATATGTAGCTTTGGTTTGCATCAAAGTTATGTATGTTCACACCCTTTGATTTAAGTTCTGCACATGTTACATATGCTAAATCATATGTAACTTGACTCTTGAAACTGAGCCTTGAGTTGTAATTGCTATTTTTTAAGGTTTTTATTATAATACGTCGCCCATTGGTACTCTGGTTTAGTACTCAGGGCTGACACTATTACTGGTTCAGATTCACGACGCCGTATCACCAGAGAGCACGGCTCCCCTTCAACTCGTCCTACTGGTACAACTTCGAATACAAATGAGTCACCCATTTCGAATTTGACTTCCAGTCAAGTTCAACCATTATTGAAGAAGCGAATTTGGGAAGAAGGTACTAGTGACGCCGACAGTAATAGTATTAGTACGACAGTCAGTAAGAAAAAGAAAACACATCCAAAAAATGTAAGTTTACCTTTCTAGATGTCTTGTTCTTCTTTAATAGTTATCACTTCTCATTATCGATTTATCATATTGCTCTTTGAATGGCATATTTCAGGTGACTCAAAGTCAAGATGTACCTACAGTGGTGGATGTAGACCAAGATTCGTCGGGAGAAGATGAAAAAGAGTCTCGCCCAGGTAAGAAGGCTGATGTTATGGAACTTCTTGAATACTTTGGAGTTCCAAAGCACAAAGGGAACAAGGTAGGTGTTCCAATGTTTTTCACGACTTTGTTATCAAATTTTTATTGTAATCATTCTTTGTTTAACTTTTTGATTTCTTCTTTTGGTTATACCTCCATTTTCTTAATTTTATAATACCAGACGGGGCCGTTCAAACAATACTACCCGTGTAACTGGTGCAATGAATGGTATACTCGTGGTGTGAAATCAAATGACAACCTATAACGGCATCACGACGGTGATAAAGCTTGACAACCGTGCCCGGGCCGTAAGAAATCCATCAAGTTGGGCTTGAAACTTCCTCCAACTTATCAACAACTTCAAAAAGCAATCAAAATGAAATCAGCCAGCGGGAAAGTGATGCAAGATTTCCTGGACCGACCTTCTTTCACCGTCGAAATTCTCAACATCATCTTGGTAATTTGGGTAATTTGCCATGCTCTTGCATGGCAAAGGTTTTCCGATGTGATGCTTCAAAGCGCCTTCAAGCTGGCCAATACTTCAGCCGATATGAGATCACCAACCTGGGCAGCGCAGACTGCAAAGAAGTTTTACCAATCACTTTGCTCTGAGGTTTTATGTCAAGTAAAGGTAAGGGTTTCATTCATTTGCATTCCATCCTTACTTCATCATAGTATTCAATCACTTACTAGTTATTGAATACTATTACCAGGCAAACACCAGTTGCATATGGCTGGTCCACGATGTATGGAATACACATGGCAACCAATATGCTTTCATTGCATTGATCGCATGCTACATCAACTTGAACTTCAAGTACTGTAAAGTCTTATTGACCCTCAAGATGGTTGCTTGGAACCATTATGGTATCCTTTTGGCCCGACCAGTGGCCCAATACCTCATTCAACACAATCTTCACGCCAAGATAAGTATTTGATCTGTTCTTATTCTTATTATTAACTAACAATCTAGCTGACGCACATTATATATCTATGTTCTAGGTCAGACCACCGACTTGGGGTCAAACAACTTCACTATGGCCCTCGAGATGGAGGTGATGTTTTCAGCAGCTGAAAAGTCGGTGAATTGGAGCAGTGGCAATATGCACGCCAGGTGCTATTGCCATAAGCTGGCATTGGTCGTTCGAGCTGGCCTGAAGGCCCTTTCCATCCAATCTGGCCATTCGAAGCCAACCACCAATGCAAATGTTGCTATTCCCATTCCTACCTTCCAGATAAATGACAGAGAAGAAGAGGTAGATATTGAATCCGACAACTATGAGGATGAAGAACCTTTGGGCGCGAGCGACGAAGGTCCTCAAGAAACAGAAGAAACCCTTTGCTCATCAGCTACAGATGTAGCTGCTAAGCATTTGGGAAATATCTTTGCATCAGCCATTGAAAAGGTAAGTAGATGATTTAGTTTCCTCAGTCCTTTACATTTCACTTTCAAATATTGACCAATTTGCTGCATTAGGTTGACTTTGTCAGTAGGAAGATCACTGGATCTCACTCGCGTCGTCAGGAATTCAGAGCACTTTGTAAACAAGCGGGATTGGACCACCAGACCCCAATTGCAGGTTATGGCATTTGCTGGAACGTCATATATGATTCACGCACTCGCATGTGCACTGCACAAGATGTGAGTTTAATATTTACATAGTATTGATATTGGCTCACGCTTTTGTTTCACGTCCTCATGTAGTTAACAAGATGCTATCAGCTGATCAAAAGAAGACTCGATTTTTCAAGGGGAAAATTATTCATGCGGATGAATGGTAAGCAATCGAGGCCCTCAACAACATATTGGAGGTTTGTCCTCTGCTTTATTTGAATCAAACTCGCTTTCAAAACTGACTGTATGTCATGATAGATATTCTCCATCGGCACCAAACGTATGGAGGGGGATTTTACATCTGGTGCCATGGTTCTGGTCGCATACAATTAAATCATAACAGCCCTTACCGAAGCTTGTGCCAAATCAAAGATGATACCCCTCAAGGACATGATCAGAGTGATGTTAGATCAGTTACAACTTTACTTGGACAAGGCTCTGGAATGCCAGACGTTGATTCTTGCAACCGTGTTGCACCCTTGATACCGACTTGTCTTTTTCCTCAAGTTTTATCCAGATCAACATGATAAGGCAAAGGCATTACTTACCAAAAAGTTGGATTCTGCATTGGAAAATGCCAAGCAACCACCACAATTAGCTTTGCCAACCAATACTCCAAAGGTAACTGCTGAGGACGACGATGACTTTAATGAATTTACCAATAGTAGTCCTGTACAAACGGCTCAAGAAGGAGAACTCGACTCTTACTTAGCAGGTCAGCGTGAATCTGACAAAACCAAGACTGCGCTAGATTGGTGGGAAGTAAGTTTTTCTTTATCTTTCATTCATCTTTTGCAAGATCGAATCTATTAACACTAACTCATCCTTCTTATGAATTATAACAGGCCAACAAAGCCGTATTCCCAGTCCTTGCCAAGTTGGCAAGGGACTACCTCGCTGTTTCTGGTACGACTTGCGCTGCGGAACAAGTTTTCTTGGGTGCAGCAGATGTGTGCTCACAGGATTGTGCAGGCCTTGTTCCTGCCACCATCACCCAGTCTGTCTGTTCACGCGAGTGGACCAAGGATGGTATAGACCCCGGTGGTGATTACAGTGATGCAATCAAGTATGTCAATACATACACATCTGAGCAGGCTAAAAACAAAAAAAACAGGTGATTGAAATTGTGGATTGAAAATTAAATGCTTATCATTTACATATGTTTTCTATGCTGATAGCTCTATTCTATGAAATAAATGAATAATATTACTTTGTGCCTTTCAAAAATTTGTTTTCAAGGCTGATTTTGCCTACCAAAAAGGCCGCCGTCAGGTGGACAGCGGCGCGCTGAGCCCCGTTTTATTGCTCCGCTATCTCACATTGGATTTGACTTGCTGGGATAGCGCTGCGATGAGGCTGTGTTCCCACTGGGGTAGATCCCAGTGCTGTCCCCGCTGCCTCAAACCGTGGTGCGCCAAGGCGGGGTTTGCGTGTTGATAAGAGCATCCACAGTGACAGCGGACTTTCTATAAATTTGAAAAGTCTGACTAATGGAGTTGAATATCACAAGGAAAGAATTGGAGTAGGATCTTTGTCAAAATTAGGAGGTTGTGAGGCTGTGAAATGACATGTAAAATTTTTAAAGAGGTAAATATATATACCTGTGCACTTTGTTTTGGTGTGGGGTTCTCTTTTTCCTCTTTATATCTGCAGGAATAATACTATTTAAGAGTTGAGGCTAGTAATAGAATTGGGCACTTACAGTCGTTTGCAAAAAGCTTGCTGCAGATTCACCGCCAAATTGCTCGAGTTTTGCGGGCAAATTCGGGCAAGCTTTTTGAAAACGACTGTACTTCTCTTTGTTGGTGCTTGAGTGTTGAGTATTATACATTAATACCTTGACATGTGTACTTGAGTAAATTAAATGGTTATATTTCCTTTAAAAGTTGTGTATCAGTACTCCTCTAATAAGGTTCTTTTATTGTAGGTTTTAGAAGAGCAGTCTATAGAAATTAAGGGGTGTCAAGTTCAATTTTTTTTATGGTAAAAACCGTAAAAAACTTTGCCGTCATATCATAAATTTACGCAAAATTTACAAGAACGGGAAAGTTTTATGTATCCCGTTCTCACATAAACGTAAACAGATAAGTTTACAACATAGCTTTGAAGACTTAAATTTGACCGTTTCACTCTTGGAAAAAGGTGTGCTAGATAGTGGATGCAAGGACAACCTTGCATCCTCTTACCAGCAGTTTTCTCATTACCGTGTGGAAGATCTAGGCAAAAAAGTAAAAAAGCCTTGATTGTGGTTTACAAGCGATGATAAACACTCGGGAAAGTTTTTCTACAGTTAAAACATAAAAACTTTCCCGTCTCATAGTTTTTTTGTTGTAACAATTCAAACTTGACACCCCTTATTACTACATGTTATTTTAGTGGTATATCCTCTTCAAGCTTTAATTTGGTTGTTATGTTATAACTCAAAAAAACTTACCCATGGTCATATAACTACTGGTACACCACAATTGAGATTTTTCAATCTTTGCCTTGATCATCCACCTGGTGATGTGGAAACTTCTGGTAAAAGTATGCAAGGTTGTCCTTGCATCCACTATCAAAGCCACTGTATCCAAAAGCAAAATGGTCAAGGTGAGCTCTTTGATCACATGTTGTAAACATAAATTGTTTACGCTTCATAAAGAGGGGATACATAAAACTTGTCACATTTTTGTGAGATCTAAAATATAAAAACGCACAAGCAACTTGCATGAGTTCAGTCCAACCGTTGTGGTGATCTCCTTATGGGATCAATCAAGAAAATGAATCATTATTACTTTATCAAATTATTAGAAAACTTCAGTGTAGTAGAAAATCCAAAATGGAAGTTTTCAGATCAATTGAAGCTCTTACACAGTGCCCGTTGAATGCGTCCTTGACGTCAAGGTCACAGCTTGTATGTAGTTTTGTTCACATTTCGTTCACACGAAAGCATTATCTGTAACACAGATTCCTGAGACACACGAACAAAGGGGAGATTTTGCTCAGAGGTGAATGATATTCCCTTTGTCCTTAGTCAAAGCCATTCAGCTCCTTCTCCCTGAGCGCTCACCTACCGTCAGGGACTCGAAGCCAAACTCCTCACTGCCAACTCAATTTCAAGTTCGATTCTAACTCAAGTTTGAGTTCAAAGTTGTGGAGAGGTTGGTTCATAAATGCAGAAGCCTTACAATAAATCATGACTGACGGTCAGGACAAGGCAGAAGAGCAGAGCAACATGTCAATATGCAGTGGTATAAGCGAAGGGGCTGCCGACCACTTTGCGTCTTTCAAATATCAAATTGACCTTTGGAACCAAGGTCATGATGTGATTTGAACCTGAAAACCCCGGGTCTTCTTGCCGCGAAAAAACAAACTTCTTCATATCTGAAGGCCCTCGTCGAGTCGTGCCTTGGAAACCAGATAACTCAGTTACGGCCAGGCACGAGTAGTGTCCGCATCAAGGTAAACCTATCAGTTCAAGCGGCGATGGTTGGGTTCTGGATCCAATCTCTGGAGCATCTGCGTAGATTGCGATTAAGCGTACGGCATCTGAGATGGCTTATCTTCATCCCAAGTCAACAAGAAATAATTCCTTCAATGATGCTTCAAATATGGACCGTAGATTACTATCGACTCTCTTCAAAGCAACTGACCCGATAGTCTAGAGTCCCCAGATCTAGATGATGACTAGTACTCCTTGGACTCGAGATATTGATCTCCCTTGACTCAAACGGAAGGGAGTATATGTGTTACCAACTGGTGGAAGTCTGAATGAGTTTGCCTATGTTGTTTACACCTTCATGAGCCTTCATGTCCATCAAGACCCTTAAGCCCCATATTACTCAGTAGGTGTTGAGTTTCAGTCAAAGGCTAAGCATTGACTGTATAAGCCATTATCCTCAGTCGGCTGAACAAATATTGTTTGGAAACGATCCAATTGCGAGTGAATCTGTAGATAGCACTGTGACCTCGACGTCAAGGACACATTCAACAGGCACTGTGTTAGAGGCTTATGTGTAATTATTAACTCAAGATCATGTCATCTTATTTCAATTATATTCTTGAGATCATCATAGTTTACTTACAAAGTTATTACAAAAAGACAGAAAAAGAAAAAGAAAAATTTGAAAATATAGGTGTAAAAGCTGGAAAATGGTTTTTAGGGTATTAATCATTAAGTTATGGGTTTGTTAGGGTTAGAATATGAAAGAACAAAATTTTATTATACAGCAACAATTTTAATCTTGGAGGTTGATAAGGAAAAACAGAAGTTATCAGCAGAAAGATACTTTTTCAAGGATGGTAAACAAGGGTTATACGTGTAGTTTACATATGTAATGGTGGTAATAGTGGAAATTAAGGTTGCCAACAGGATTTTCCGGGATTTTTAAGGTTATAGAAGATGATGTCATATTACATGAGCAAGGAAAAGAGAGTAGTAGCTGTGAAAAGTGAAGAAAATGGGTGAATTTTGTGAAAAATGAAGGTTTTCCGCTAATTACATATGTCAAATGACGTCAGATTAGGTTGGTAGATAGCTCATTCAACGCAGAAGCGTGGATTACATATTTTACAAACTTTCAACCATTAGTAACGGAGGTGTATGTAAAAAGGTATAAGGGAAATACAAAATTGGTGTGAATCTCGAATCTACAGTCACAAGTCAAGATGTAACACCAAAAACCTTAACCTCACAACTCAATATCTTACTCATCACTCATCAGAAATAGGTCATATGTGTGTCATAAATGATCAGTATCACGAGGGCTACAAGATGCACTATAGTAGTTCAAAATTGGACCCCATCTGAAAAAATTCGTAATCTCAAAAATTGGTTTGCAGCTAGTTTACAAGGAAAAAATCACCTGTATTCATCTTAAGAAGTGCTGTGCATTAAATAATTGCATCATTGATCATTTTTGGCTGTGAAAATTACATCCAACAATAGTAATAAGATCATTACATTGCGTCATTACATGGTTTTTAGGGTTCTTTAGGCGGATTTGGCTGGTTTTTGAGGCTGTTGACTATTTTAAAGGATGTTACATGTGGATATAAGTACTCCTTGATGATTTTGGGATTGTTGTTCCCTTTTCTGCATCTTATATCTTTGTTGTAGTGTTATAAATCATCATGTTTTACTATATTTGTACTAAGATCACTTAAATCCGCCCCTTCAAAGCAAGGAGAAATTTATTTATGTGTGTTAAAGACTATAAGTCAATTTGGGAATAATACTTAACACAAGTATTGCTAGTAATAACATAGTGTGTGGACTTTTGCGCTTAAAATCTGGGAATAATACTTCACAACAAGTATTGCTTTATTTCTCTGGTGCCTTTATCTTTTTCTCTGTTATCACAAAGTGGTCAGCAAGTGCCCTTGTGCTGGTTTCTTTGAAAAAGGCAGTCTTTAGGCAACTTCTACTATATTACACATAGTAGATTATCCCTTCTTAGGTGTTGTAAAGCTCTTGTTGAGCTTTAAATACTACACCATCTTCTGTCCCGGTTAAGGCCACATCAGGTCACTTTTGTTCCTTTACAACTTTGGTTTGTCTGTTAAAGTTTGGTTCACAGTTGTGCCTTCTACTTTTCACCTGCTTTGGATTTTCTTTTTGAGTTCAGGTAGTGATTATTTTGTGCTTCTATTGCTGCGTTTGATATCCATGTTTTTGTTTCAATTGTAATCAGAAAGATTCCTTTTGGCTCTGTTGGTCATTAACTGTGCTTCTGAAACAAAACAATGTACATACCTTTTCTTGTTGTGTTGTGGACGTTCTGCTTTCGGTCTTAATTTGTTTTTGTTTCTTTACTCAGTTGTGTGGGTGCTTTCTCTGAGAGTCTCTTTTGTCAAGTTTTTTGGGAGTAAACTTCCTTTGCTTTATTGGGATTCCCTCCTTTGTTTGAGAGACCTTCAATCTTTGATATGTAGTCACCTTTTGAAAGCCTGCTTCAAAAGTTGTGTTTTCCAATCCTCTTACTCCTGCTTTCCATCCCTATAAAAAGGTGATGTATCCCACACAATTTGATCCCCATCATCATGCCCATCAAAATGTTATATATATTCAACAGCTTCTAAATTAACCATCCACCTCACTTAACACCTAATTATACCAAATCTGGCTCTTGTAATACATTCACCGTGTCTGTATCCGTGTAGCACGTCGACGTGCACACACCAAATACTTTCAATACTTACTTGAAAGACCCATTAAAAAGGCCTCCACAATAGGCATGTCTTCCCTTTGTCAACTGGGACGTTGGCACTCAGTTGACCCCAACTGCTGACAAAGGATCCCACAAATTCTTTTGTCAAATTGTCATTCACAAAGGGTGCTCGGCACCGATCTCAGTCTAAAGCCTACCAAACAGCTTTCTGTTTTTTTTCAAAACTCTCCGTGTGTGCACGTCGACGTGCTACAAGGATACCAACATGGTGATTTCTGTGGGAACTCTTTTAGCAACTGCAATCAGTGCTCTGTCTCCTGTCTGGTGTCTTTGTTTCCGTCTTGGTTTACTTTGACCTCTGACTGATGAACACTCTGTATAACTATTTATTGTACCTATCCTCTTTACCTTTGTGTACCTTTCACCACATCTTGATATCAGCAACTCACATGTCATTCAGTTATCAAAATGTGCTTTCAATAATTTTCAACTCCCAACCAATACATCCCTCTCTTATCTGCATATTCCTGCTCAATTCTCCTGTTCTATTTCACCGGGAATCACCTTGTCCACCCACCCACCCATTTTATCCCTAAGTACTGTTTGTTTATGTTGTTTGGAGTGGGGATTTTTTTGTGTTTTTGGCAGTTTTCATTGTGTTTTTGTCTTTGAAGAATTATCCAGTCACATTAATATATTCTTTCTTCAGGTTTACCCTATTTTTATGATTTCATTTGGCTGTGATGAAGGTGGATCCCAAGGGTATTTTTTGGTTTACTTGTTTGGTGCTTGATGTTGGCAATACTCTCACAAGTCTGGCTCACCTATATTAGTTTCATATTTGTCAATTTTTTAGTATCAGATTTCCTGATAATTTGTGACTGCTAGCCACCTCTCAGGCTGCTGGATTATAATCAGGCAATTTTATTGACCCTGGACATCTAGCCTTGGGATTCACCCACGACAACTTGTCTGCTTCAGTTGTTCTCACACTTATTTGTATGTTTAAGAGTTCACGCTTTGGCAAGATAATATTAGTACAGTTTTCAAACTCTGGACCTTCCTCACACAACCAATTATATGTCTCCTCTCACATTACAGTATCAATATCTGCTTTTGTGTGATTACAATCCATGTATATACCTACTGTATAAGCAACATGGCAGTGGTTTCTCCCCACCAATTTTGACTAAGGCTAAGGGTAAAACTTTGAGTGATTCATAGTCAATTTATGTCTATGAGGCTGTCAGGACTTTTACCTTTTTCACTCAGTCCTCTCTGCCTACTTTTACTCAAGATGCCATTGAATTTGAGTGTTCAAGGCAAAAACAAGTTCCATCAACCGGAGTCTCACATTTCTTCTTAGGGTGGATTTTTCTTTCTTCATTTATTTACTTTTATTTTTAATCTCACTTATTCTTGTATTTTATTATGTTTCTCATTTCTATACTTAATTTTACAAGTCTTTCCTATCTGCTAAGCACTACCTAATCAAAAGACCTTAAGTTCTGAGGCTCTGATTTATCAAAGCCTCATCACGTGTTTGGGGGGGGCCTGAGGGCCGCAGGTGTTCTAACGAGGTAGGCTCTCTGCTACCACTTCTCGGGACGTATCGTCTGGAGCCTGCGGAGAGCCTACTTTGGTACGTCTCGAGGCTTGTACCTTCTTTACTCTCCTCCCAATCAGAGGCCGAGTCACCCCCGTATCATCTGATCGCTGACCTTTTTTTTTTTTTTTAAAACCCAAATGTAACTCACATAACTCTAGATCTCATAACGTTTCGCTACTTTTCTCATACCATATTCCCTTTCCTCATCACAAGAAACGGTCGACTTCCACAACAGGCAAAGAGAAGAGGACACAACACTTATATTATCTAGACGTCATAACTCAACTCTACTCAGTCTGACTCCTCTCCGTACCCACCGTCGGTATTTCTATCTTCATCCAGTCCCAGATCACCTTGGCGTCGATAATATCACCTTCTGTATACTTTTGAAGGTACAACTGGTACGCCTTCGACTCCCAACGCCCTGCCTCGACTATCTTTTCCAGAGGCTGCTTATCATTCCACTTGAAAGTCGCCCCTCCTATCCTAAAGGAGTGACCCGAAAGCTGATGATCACGATGATTCTTCGCCCATACCCGTTTGAATATGTTTAGTGTCACGGTCTTTGTTAGTGTCAATCGCTTCCCTTTCCCGTCAGTATATGCCAATAACCGTTCTGTTAAGTCGGTCGTACAATTTTCAAGCAACACGTTCTCCAAAGCTTTCACTGGGCACAACTTTGATGGTATCCGACAAAGGTGTAAGTACTGGATCTCTCCTGGTTTAGCAGTTTTAGCATCGTAAATCGCTATCTTCATGTAAGAGTGATCCGGTGAGTAAATCGCATCCCGTAATCATATCAACGTCTTATCCTTGTCATCTGATACTAATTCACCCAACCTGGCCATTCCCCAAAAGGCCATCAGTGCAATTGCTAACGCCAGGCGCTCCTTCTTACCACTGTTTTCTAGATCTAAGACTAACTCGGCCAGATGTCGCAGTTTGACAGGTTTACGTACTGTATGATTCGCCGCCTTGATTTTGGCGTCAGCTATAGATGAGGCCTTCAACAGCAACTTAGAAACCTTATCATTTTCGGACGGGAATGGTAAGTTATGGAAGAGGTGCCATGACCTTATTCCTGATATATACTTAATCAGAGTATCGGCTGTAACCTTGTGACTATCTTTCATCTGCTCTATTATCTCATCATCTTCCAAGTCGACATCATACTCTTTCCCACCCCATACGATGAACTCCCATAGTAAATCTTGACTCAAAGGTAACAGATCTTCTCGTTTCAATTTTCTCGCTTCTCCGAATCGTTCTAATTTTGCTACCGCTGTGCTATAATTTTGCAGCGTCGATTGTGACCAGCTTCCTTTTAATAATCTAGACTTTACTTGGTCTTCTCTCCAATCTACAACCCTTCTCGAGGATCATCAAAAGAAAAACATATCAACAATTTAGTTACCGAGCGCTCTCATTCAAGTAGCATTACACTTACCCTTCAACATTCTTCAAAAAGTTAATTACCTTTTTTTCATTCGTCATCATTTTCAGTGGTCTCTTCTCAGTAATTTAACTAGATCGCTCGGTAAATCAATTCTAACTTCTTTCTGGTAATCTTTTTCAACTGCTAGGCCTCTCGATAACTTGTCGGCGTCGTTCTCCCCAGAGGCCACACGCTTCGCAAAGATAGAACAGTTTAATCGTGTAAGTATTCTCTGGATCTTCTTCCACTCTTCATTGACCAGTTTATGTTTCGATTTATATTTTTTGATTGTAGACTCCGTAGTCGTGTTATCCGTATAAACCAAGAAACAACGATCGGTGGTCGGTAGCAGTTGTTTGAGCATGAGTAAGCCAATTCTCACTGCCACTGTCTCCAACCAAGCGATGTCACGCTTCTGACAGCCTTGTGTAATTCCTTCAGTTTTCCAGCCGTCTATCTCCTAGCAACACTCCGATCCCGTACCCAGTACTTGCGTTGCCAACCCATCCGATTTCTGTCGGATCGGCAACCTCTTTAAACACCAGCCTGTCGAAACCCTCTAAACTCCTCAACCACTCTTGCAACTCTTCTTTCGCCCCATCCGGAACTTCTCTTAATGCGCTATGGTTGTACCATGACTTATCCCACCAGTAAAGATTCCATAGGTAACATCGCATCATAGGGAATAAATAAATTAAGTGACTAAGTTGTCCTACAATTTTCTCAACTTCTTTCTTAGAGCATCTCCGAGATGGTTTGAGTAGGTCTCTTATTTTCTCTATCCTCTCTGTTTTCTTTTCTTCTGGTAGGCGAACTGATTTATCTTCGCCATTCCACACAAATCCTAAGTACTTTTGTTCTATGTTCCAATCACAGAATTTCTCTCCGTTGGATTGTACGCCTAAACCCTCACTCACTGATATTATGTCGATCATATTAAGTGAGTCACCTTCCAGTTTCACAAACATATTATCATCGACCCATCGAAAGACTCTTCGCACTTTAAATAATGACATGATAATCTCCTTCCATGCGTCCGCCATCCAACCGAACGTACCGCAACCGGCAACACCTCCAAAGGGTATACGCGTATCAATCCAAATATAACCTTTGAAATCTTTGATCGTAAGATATCTCCATTGGTGTATTGCTGTCGACCCTTGACGGTATGCCTTTAGCCAATCAACAATGGCTAATAGAATCTTCTTCTTTAAATTGGCTTTGAAATAGTCGTCGACGACATGGAAGTCATCCCATGTTGTTGCAAAGTCATCCTTGTCTACAAAGGAATTCACAGAAGGTATATTGTCATCTTCCAGTTCATAACGTGTTGATTTTATCCATTTCGCAGCTGCATCCAAATGTAAGTTTGCTTCTTCGTCTTCAGAGCTCTCGTCGTCTTTGACTTCTATCAACGTTTTCCTCTTTTTCTTTGATTCGACTTTCGTCCGGGGGTAAGACAGGTCATTGATCATACGTAATGAACCGTCATTGTTTGTTACACTACCCATTGGGTTAGAACGAAAGAAACCAAGGCGCTTAAAGACTTCTGTGTGAGTAAAAGGACCAAAAATCCTCCCCATCTTCCTTTCTTTGTACAAATTTTTCATTATCTTGTCCTGAACTGCTAAGGCTGACTTGTGATTATCCGGCGTGAACCATTTCAGGTCTTCCCATGTGTGGCTCGGGATGCCTTGGTCAAATCCCTCATTGAGTCCTCGCCTCACCTTTCCCCACTTGTCCATCAACCCACATGAGTTTAGCAGGGACTTCCATTCATTCAGGTTCATCTCGTTCTTCACCAAAGATGGCCAGTTCTTTAATGAATCAGGATCGTCCACTTCGTACGTCTCGTCCACTGTGTGTGTTAATGGGCAAGGCTCTTGGGTTTCGGTAGGTCTTAACACAGGACGATCATGTTGTTCATTACTTTAAATGGAACAACATATAGTTCATATTGGAAACAGAACAACAACACATTTTAATCAGTCACAACCCGTAAGTCACCCAGCCAGACTCAACATAACATTTTTTTTTTTTGGATGATAAAGAGAAATATTTGAAAGAAGTTTTTGGAAAGTAAAGTGTACGTAATGACAAGTCTCCATACATTTTTCATTGAGCATGGGAATATTTTCTCATTACAAAACTTTTTTTTTTTTTTTAATGTTGTTCTTTTACCAGCTTTAACTCACGTTGTATTAGGTCCGGTACCACTACCACTCTTATCAGCCCCTCTGCTACCGCTTGCAGCTGCTGCTTTATCAAAACTACCCGGACCTATCGCAGGACGACTACCACCTCCTTGACTAGTTCCAAAGCCTCTACCTCCCCTTTGACCGCTACCTCGGCCACCTCCACGACCTCCTCTAGGGTTCTGAAAGGATTCATTAAAGTAATTCGATTGGAAAGGTTGGTTAGAGTGAGAATAAGGTGTCGGATGGTAGTAGGAAGGTGTGTTCGTCATATTGGGGTTAAATAGGTGACTCGTGCGATCAAAGAGCGGGTTGTAGTGTCTTCCTTTAAATCCATTACCTGGTACCTTTCCCAATTGTGCAGCTCTGGTTAACGGTTGCGTTACGGGTTGATTATTAATTGACAACAGACTCCTACCCGTCAACATCTCAGCTTGAGTATCGACCAAGGCGTTATTGGAGTCCCAGGACGCGTGTTCAGGGTAAGTTTCACCGTTTATCGGGCTGATATGTTGCATTACGTTCCCAAAGGCATAAGGGTTGTCGATATATTTGTAATCACTGAAATGCTTTGCGTCTTCTTTTGCTTGGTCTGCCAACTCTTCATTTAAAGTCCCAACATCTGCCATCGAACCATCCGGTAGTCTATTCTCCCAACAATTACGACGGTGAGCTATATCATACCTCATTGCTGGCGTCCATTTACCGTAACATTTGGCTTGGATGGCTAAAACATTCTCTTTATGAATCTTCAAACGAGGAGCAATAGGTGAATCTTTTTGAGAATCTAGTATATCGTATTTTTCAGCTTGGTATTTTATCATTAAATCAAAACGAGTCGACCATTGCATAGGTGTCAGTCTGTACTCGTTTATATAGGGCAACCCAACATAAGAGACAATATTTGTTGAGCAGCTGGTCTTTGCTGATCGGGTTTTCATAAAGCGGGAATCTTGGATAATCCAAGTTGGGTCGAAAATCGAAACTGGCATGTGGACATTTTTATTTATCATGATATCGTGGAAGTACTGGGATAGGCCTGTCATGTTATTGGTCGGTAAACTTCCTATAGTCATCTTTGTATTTGTTTCAATCTTCGATTTTGACTTCTCTTTTTCTTTAACCGCATCTACTTGATTTTCTACGGTTTGTGGCTTCTCTTTATACATATAATCCATCATCCCAATATCTCTAGGTTCCGTTTCTTCTTTCTGGCACCAGAACTGATATTCCTCCCTAAAAACTCGATATTGACCGATATCTCTCTCGAAGGATTCTCTGATGTTTTGCAACCACTTGGCATGACCATGTTCAATGTGAACGGGCTCGGCCATATTTTCATCTTCAGGACCTGGTTACACGAACACATAAAACAGTAAAGGAGCCAGTCTCGTAAGTCATCACAATCTCTTTTTTTTTTTTTTTTTTATGTTCACAAAGTTTCATCAGTCTACATTGGAGGTGTTATTTAAAACTATTCCTTCCGTTCAAGAACACTTCTCTTTTTTTTTTTTTTTTTTGGATGTTATTTTTAACTCTTTCCTTTTGTTTTGAAAACGTATAACACAGGTCTTATTCACGACAAGGCCACACTGGAAATTCATACGTCATTTTGTTACTGGCCACACTGGTATTTTATTTTTGGTTTATTTTTGGTCACACTGACTACTAATCACATTCAAGCCACACTAGGATTTGGTCGATCTCAGGTATCGCTGCACCCTGGTTTCTGATCAATCGTGGATATTACGATGTTTCGTAGATACAGAATTTCCAGGATTCCAGGATTGTATCATTTGACCGAATACAGTTGAAAGAGTTGGCGGGAATGAGGAGTAGAAGGATAGTGAAAGAGAGGGGGGGGTAGTATTTAGAATAAGTAGGGGGGGGTGAGAGAAATTCAAGAAGTAGGTGAAGAATTTAAAGCGGCTGATTGTATTTTGTCCTTGGTAATCGTTGATCACAAATATAAAAAGAAATTTATAGGAAACTTATTCAAATGAATACTAACCTAATCCTGTTATGTTTCTATTATCAGCTTCACTTAAATTCATATGATCTCCATCGTTTCTTTCGGTGTCTTCATTTAAGTTTTCCGGAGGTTGATCTTTTGGGTTTCGTTTCAAGGTATCGTTCAACTTTCCTTGATTATCGTCTTGTCCTTTTCCTTGATGTTCAGTCTTCTCTCCCTCTTCTACCGTATTAGTTGATTCGTTCTTCTTCCCTTTTCTAGTTCGACTCTTGACCGACTCTTGATTTGGAGTAGGTGCTCTTGGTGGAAGGCCTTCTTGTCCTGACGGTAAGTTCGAACTAGACATAATTTGGTTGAGTTGACCGACTAGGAAATAATGACTACTGTGTTTTGGATGATTTCTTGTAATATTCTTGTATAATTTTTTCGCTTAGTTTATTCAATTCTCCAATTTGATAATATTATTGTTATACTTCTAATAATGTAAAGTGTGTTGGTATATGTATCTGGTTTCTAATCAAGAAAAATCTTTAAGAAGAAATGATGATTCTCTTACCACGTTCTTCGCGGGTATTGATTAATTCTTGATGTGAGTGAATGGAAAAGGGAATTCTTAGGAAAGAATTAGGTTTTTCTTTCCTTGAATGTTTTTGTTTCCGTTGGGGGGAATCTCATTGTGGTTTGACTCGGTACCATGTGCCGCCGGTACCGAGTTCACCTGAGCTCTGTTTGCCTTATTTCCTTTTTCATGGAATTACGCAGGTGCCGTCGTGCCTTTGGGCACCTGCTGCATACATTTAACAAACTTGATTGGTCACCTAATAAAGCTGTTGCAGGCATGCCCACATCTTCACTAGTTTGATTAAATCTATGCTACAGCGGGACAAGTTTTCTATTGTAAAAAGTGCAAAAAAGTCAAACTTGACACCCCTTAATAGATATTAATTTGATCTGAGGATGATTCAGTCTTGCTTGACAATAATCTATGATCCTGTTGTGATAGAATCAGAGAACCCACTATGGGTGTGGTAACTAGGTGATTTAGTGTAAATTTAATGCTAAAATACAGACGGGTCCACTATGGACCTGTTTTAGACCTGTGGTCTGTACGTCTGTGTCTAGCCTTGCACCCCGCTTGCTCAAATCTATGCAAGCCTACAACTTGCTTTATCATAGGACTTGATGCATCTAATTGTTCATAACTGCATTTTTTGAAACTTCAAAACTTTACACTTCAAGACTTTAAATCTCAAATTTTGGCCCTCAAAACTTTGCTCATATCATCTTTCTAATTTTGAATTAAGAGCATAACAGCTAAATCTAAATGTTAAATCAAAACCTATGTGCACTATAATTAAAATCATTGAACTTTAGTTTTTGGCTTTTAAAATGAAATAAATAAAAGTTGATAATAATAAATTTGATAATCAATGGTTGTACTTTAATGTGGTTTTCAGTGTAAAATTTGAAATGGGGTTGAAACTTTAATAAGAGATCCTGTTTGAATAATTGTTTCATCATAATTTTAAAAATATCTGAGGTCTCTATTGGTACCATAATCTGCTTACCACAGCGTTTAGCAAGTCTGGCAACAAATAGTACGGATTGTTGTGTATGTCATAATCATTGAGGTTTTGATGAATTGACAACAAGGAGTGGTGTTCGGACTTGGGAAGCTTGATAATTTATGTGATACAGCCCTTCCATTTACAAGAGTTGTGGGAATATGATATGTAGCTATTTCCAGGTGTCTTCTTGTAAGTGCTATGTGGCTTGTTTTAAATTAGGATGCTTGTGGTAACATCAAATGTTGAGTGTCTGGTGTACCCTGCCCCTACATGACCATTCTTTTGAAGTGTCTCAAAGGTGTTGGGACTGAGTTTCCTTTCTATCCACTTAGTCTGGTCCCTCCTGAAGAGGTATTCTCCAATACATGGTTCATTTTCAAGCACTGTGCAATTGTTATCCATCATGGCCTGAAAGAAGCTACACCTAAAATAGTACTGGAGTAATGACTTGCCCTCTTATTCTGGTCACAGAAAAAGAAGGTTGGCTTATTGACTTGATAAGGACTTATAAAGTGCTTGTGATGACTTGTTAAGGACTTGGAAATTACTTGTGATGCCTTTCTACTCACTGGACAATGAATGTAAATACCTGTTTGTAGATTGAAATGATCAAGGAACAAATGAACTTACAATGGTTCCTTTTCCCCAAAAACAATGATCTAATACATGTAAGAAAAGTTTGTTGAGGCCAAATCAAATCTGCTTTGCTTCTGCACTTCTGATCACCCAGCCCCCATAGTTCTTGTGTGCTTTGATATTGTATTCAAGAATCCTGAAACTCACTTCAGGTGCCTGTAAAGTTGGTGACAAAAAGTTTACGTACCTGTAGCAGAACTCACCAAATTGGTAACTCTCAAGGAGCTTATCTAGCTCTCAATCTCACTGTTCATGTACCTGGAAGTACATGGTCTAGATGGCCACTAACCAGAGTAAATATGAATGAATTTCAGGATTCACAAATGTAATGTAGACTCTAAAATACAATGAATTTTACCAGCGAGTGTGTCCGCCCTTTGCTTTGAGCACAGCCTTGATTCGGTCAGGCATGGACTCGACTAAAGCTTGAAACTTGCTCTGAGGGATTGCTTTCCACTTGGTATACAGTGCTTCACGCATTTCTTGAACTGTTCTGGGTTGGTGCTTTTCAGAAACATTTTTTTTCATGATGTTCCAGATGTTCTCAATTGGGTTAAGGTCTGGACTATTTGCAGGCCAATCTAACTTTTCAATTGAATGTTCATCCCTCCATTGTTTCGCCAATTTCCTTGTGTGTACCGGGGCTCCATCCTCCATCAAGATGAGGTCTGGTGGACAGTTAAGTGAGGTGATGAGTGGTTCAATAATCCGGCAATACACCAAATCGATAAAGTCGGCTCCAGTTCAACGTCCCACTGGCATTACTATCATTGGTAAGCGAAGCTCAGCTGTGAACGCCCCCCAGATCATTACCAAAGTCCTTCCACTCTTGAAACTTGGGGCTAAACAGTCTTGGTTGTATTTTTCACCCGGTTTGCGCCACACCCAAACCTTCTTTGCAGACTTTCCAATCTCGAATGAGGATTCGTCGGTCCAGATGACCTTCTTCCAATCGTTGTAAGTCCAATCCTTGTGTTTTCTAGCAAACTCAAGACGCTTCAGAACATGTTTGCGCTTGAGATAAGGCTTGACTATGGCAACTCAAGAGTGAAAGCCAAGTTTTCGATTCTCCGATCGAATTGTTGAATTACTGGCTTTTATGGGTAGCTTGCCAGCAATACAGGCAGCCGAAGCACGTCGGTCCTGTTGGATCACCTGCTTCAAGGTTTGCTGATCACGTTCTGAGAAAATTTTTGGTCGTCCGAGCTTTTTTGAGATTGTTGATTGGCGTCTTTTGCGGTCGTTATAGATCACTGTGTAGACAGTTGACTTGGGATGGCCGAGTTTCTTGGCAATTTGAGTGCCAGGAATCCCGAATTCATGCATATAAATGATAGATTTCTTTCGAGTGGGAGAAAGGGTGCAAGTCTTCATTTTCACAGACAATCTGGATGAGGTATGGAGGAGTGATTCAAGATACAAAGTACCCATAGACTGGGCTACACTAATACATATGAAGTCAAGGTATGTAAACTTTTTGTCACCCATTAACGGTACTCAAAGTAAAAAGGTGGTTTCTGCCTACTTCAAGTCCTAGAACCTACTTTGTTTTTTTGGTGGGGACTTTTTTTCCAAGTATGTTTTCCTCAGCTGGGTGGCTTTGAGGACCCTTTCTCTACTTTAAACATATGTACCTTTGGCTTTTGGCAAGAACTGTCTGGATCTGGTTCATGCATCCGGAAAGTTCCTATTGGGCGTGTATTCCACCTCGCAACCTTCATCCTTCTCTATCCTCCTTCATTTTACATTGGCTCACCACTTTCACCTCCAGATCATGACAATTTTTGATTTGAAATCAGTCAATTGGTTTTTGAAACGATTGATTGTTTCAACTCTCACTTTCTCAAAGACAGAATTGTGCTGAGCAGTCTCAACTCAGGCCTTTGTTTTATTGTACTTCAAACATTTCATTTCAGAGATGCCCAAAAAAGAAGAAAGAAACACACAAAAACTTTGACCAATTGATTGTTTTTAAGAACAATCAATTGTCACAACTTGCATGGGGTCACAGAGTAATCATACCAATCAACTTTCAAACCATCTATTGTTTCCAAAATCTATTGTTAGTCACAACTCTCAAGACTTTAGAATTAAGATTGTATCAGTCAAGAATTCAGGGTGTGAAGGATTTTATTGAGATTGACTAATCTGATGATACTTTTCATTAAAAGAATCAGAAACCAATTCCAATTGATCCAAATCAAATCCATCTTCAACTTGATGATCATTTGGTATATCAAATGAAAAGAATGTAATCAGACAAGATACAATACTAGAATGAGGTGGTCAGTCTAGAATTTGTTGATTTGAATGCTTGGAATGAATAGGTGAATTGATTGAAGTAGTTGAAAAGGCAGATGATTTTGTCAATGATAAAGGGTTTGCTCTGAAATTGAGTTGTGGGTGAATTTGGAGAGGGAGACCAAGGGGTTGAACCTTGCAGGATAGGATGGTGGTGATGAGCAGAAATTGAGGCCACCGGCACAGTGTTCTTTTTCCGGATGGTGCCTAGTTTTTACAAGTAGGTTTCCCTAGGTTTCCCAACTAGGCAGAAACCACCTTTTTACTTTGAGTACCGTTACTGTACATTTATGGCGTTCAAACATGCGCGAGAAATTTGCAAGTTGCGAGAAAGTTCTGTGCAAGTTCTTTTAAACATCTTGCATAGAACTTCCACAAAACTTGCAGACTTAAGAAAGTTATGTGTGAACCTAGGCTTCCCCGCTTCGAGGACTCAGTTTGCCCTCGATGAGATACATACAGCAGGGGGTTGTGAAAAAATTAATTAAGCAAGATCCGTGCAAGATTTCTTGCACGGATCTTGCACATCGGTTTTGCAAATTTCTTGCACATGTTTGAACACCATAATTAGAAAATTTATCTTGTGCAGGTCCCAAAAAGCTTGGGGCCACACTCCTAGCTTGAGTGTGAACACAACAGAGCCTCAAAAACAACTGCAGAAGACAATACATTCAATAGAACTGTCAAAAGATCTGATTCTGCCTTTGTGACTACATCTAATGCCCTATGAACTGACATCTCCTCTCCACCACAGCCATTGTGAGAACTAATGGTAACTTTTTTTTATTTTGTGTTGTGTCGAGATTTAATCCAAAACTGGCAAAAACTAAAGAAAACTCCTTTTTGACCATGAGTACCGTGAGATACAAGCCTATTGCAGGAGCCAAAACAAGGTTTAGGCCTGTGACATCGAAAAAAACCGAGTTTTGGACCACAGATTAAACTCTAGTTAAAACTCGGCGACACCCATCACCTCAAAACTTACCAATAGTTCTCACAACGGCTGTAAGCTCTCCATCTAGGTTATACCTTCATAAATCTCAGAGCTAAGCATGTGTATTGATTTTGTTTTGGGAATCTATTTGCCACTTCTCATGACTAAACAACTGCGTGTAGAGCTTTGGGGCGAGGTGAAGTGAACTCAGCAAGACTCAATAGAAGTGAAATTGTAAGGAGCCATCCGAAAACAGGGAGTTCGAGTAAGATACAATTCAAATTGTGATGCCTCAAACGGCTGACATGGAGAGTTTTCTGAAGAGCCCTCAGTACCGCTTTTGGGGTCCACCTGAGGTGTTCTGAAACATATCACATCAAATTGAACCATGCACACAAAGCAGGTTGCAAATTTATCGCGTTCTCTGATGCCCAAATGTGATGAGCTCAGACTTCATATTTGATCGACAAGTGCACAGTGGGTGACATTGCAAAAATCACATGTGAAGAAGTCGGTATTTGTAGGCAGAATGCAGACGATTTTGAGTGGATTTTGATGAGTCGGATCCTTAATGCGAACTCCGTTTACGTTGGAATGGATAGGGCGTCTGGAATCTTTATCTACGCAGAACTGGTGCCGGAAGAGCCGCTGTGTGCGCGCCAGCTTACTCGTGAAACTAAAACAATGTTACGGGAGTTCTACAAAATATGACACCTGCAAAGAAAGATATCGATGCATCTTTCGGCTGGTCGACCCTGATTGAATGATAAGGTCGTATCGACTCCGCTCTGACGTGCCTTCAGTCCAAAGATCTGTACAGTGCATATCTGCTATACCTGATCGTCATTGCCACTCTGTCGATTGGACATATGTAAGAAGGTAAGGTTGCAATATGCTTCAGCGCGGGGCTATCGATAAAATACATAGCAACTTCCTCCTTGTGATAGGAGATAAGCTCCAAAAATGACCAACGTTGGCAAATTTCTTCAATTCCGTTGGTGCTAAAAGTGATGCCTATGCGCGCTGCGACTTCTCTTTGCCACCACCTATTTCTCATACTCAACTTGACCGCACAGGGTACCAGTGTTGTCCTATCTATGAACACCACTCAAGCCTTTGTGAATATCACTGACTCATGTCAATCCAGAAACCTGAGTCCTGAGCTTTGGAAACAGTTAAATATGAATGAATACTTGAAGGGATACCCTTCTGGAGATCGTTTGTCTTTACCAGTGGGTCTCTTCCATCTGAAGTACTCCTCTTAACTGACCTAATAACCTGTAGGCATTCGCGTGTCAGGTGGGAGCTTGTAATTTTCAATGTGGAATTGGTAGTTTTTGTGATCCTTCAGACGTGAGTCTTTCCGAGTCCCTACTCTTTTCATTAACTACTTAAAGACATGTGCAGTTGTGTGCCCCCGTGGAAGGAAAAGCTTGGTACGCCTTGATAGCTGCCAAAAGGTGGAATGTCATCAACAACCAGTTATATTCAGCCATACCCTTGGCATTGAGCGTCGTCTCTGGTAAGGACAGTTCTCCATTTTCAAAATCCCGCGTCCACTCATCTGACTATTCTTCTGGCATGTAGATATCACACCATCTATGGTGAGTCAAAGTCTAAAAAATTGTGTAAGATCATAGCAGTCCTCAATATCCAATCTTTCAGGTTATGGATTTGATTCCCGACGCCTCAGAGTTTTGGACTCAATCTGCCTGTCTCACCGATTTGGTGGTAGCCTCTGTGAGCGCAATCCCAGGCGCTGTGTTTGGTGCAGATTCTATGGAGGTGACTTGGACCATCATCACAAGTGTTCTGTAAGTCTGGGCCTTGAGCGTCACACGAGAAATGGCCTACAAAGATTGAGAGCTTTTGACTTGGAGGACGGTCGACGGTGGTTGGTCCTGGGCAGAATCCAATGTACTGGTGCCCGACCCGCCCAGATACGAGATTGTAAGCCAATATCTCCAGTCTCAGGGAAATTAGTAAGATGACCAATTCTCCCTACACAAAAAGTGGGAAGATATAGTTTTTAGCTTGGATAAATTTCAAAAGCACATGCAAGAGACGCTTTCCAACTTTGCGCAACGTGTCATTCACTCAGGTATCAGTACTCCCCAGGGACTCAGTGGCATCAACATGGACGGTAGTCTATTTCTTGAGACAAATTCAGACTCAGAGGAGGCCATCCGGAAGGGCTTAACTGATGACCTGAAGTTGAGATCACTGGCTCTGATCTTCAAATTTCAAGTAAGTATGGAGTATTTTTTTTGTTTGATTAAGAAGATCGAGTTGATCGAAGTACTGACACAATGTATGAAATTACAGCATGCTTTTATTATGAGGGGAGCGGTAAGAATCATGCCTTCTCATCAAATTTGTAGTGATCTCTAACAAGAATGCTTCTCAACAGGCACCATGCATGGAAGATGGCCCTGGAGGATCCTTGGAGGGCAAAGATGTATTTTCAATGTGTGATCCAGAAAATATGTAAGATGTCTGGCCACCAAGATCAAGCTCTATCTTGCTGAGATGTTTTTGCTATATCAGCATGATGACAATAGTGATACCAAAAGATGATAAAGAAGTGGAAACAAAAATCTACAATGCTCAGCTCATGGAAACTAAGTATGATATTGTGGGTGAGAAGATCATAAGTGCAGCATGGGACTGCCAAAAGAAATATGGAACTTATGAGCCTGATTTCTCCTTTGATATGTGAGTTTTTCTTCTACTATAAATGTGCAGGGGGTATCACAAGGCTGATACAATATGAATTATGGAACCTAAAACATAGCACTGACAAGTTATCAAAGACACACACAGAGTGTGTCTTCAACATGCCTATTTGTGATTTGACCATACCAGGTTTGTCACCTTTCATCCCATCCAAAGATTTCAGAGAGATTTTTTAATTAGAATGCACCACTGCAAACTTTCTTTATAGGAATACATGAAATTTGGATGAAGACAGGAAGTATAGTCAGAGCATGCAAAAATCTTGGCAAGCCAGTAGAAGATTGATGTCATTCCTGTTATTAACTGAAACACAACAGATGGACATTTTTTACTGTATCATACAGTCTTCCATAGGTAGGGATCTCAACATTTGAACTTTGGAATCTTACGTTGTGACTTTCAAACCTTGCAAGGTTTCTTTGGCTCCTGATGTCATCACCACAGGCATATGGCACCTGTAGGTTCAGATGAGATGTCAGGATAAAAGTGCACACAATAGCTATCTGGCACTGAAACAAACTTCCAATGCAGTTTATGGACCCTGTTTTCCTCCCAAGAAGGGTAGTCATCAGGAAAAGTACTTTGTGATCAGCACCCAAGGAGTTACACTTTGTGAGACCATACACGTCTCTCTTGAGTTCTGCCCTGGTATTTCTTCAGTTCAATATGTTTTTGAGGCTTCAGAGTGAGGGAAGGTTTCATTGCAGTATTTGTAGATGAAACATTAAACCTGTCTTGGTCCTATGGGTGAAGATAGGGACAGACTTGGCAGTTCAGCAGGTATGAGATCTCACAGGAGCTCAAAAGGTACTTTTTGTGATGACTACTTTTTACAGAAGCATTTCTTGTTTATACACCACAGTCCACAGGTGCCAAAAATCTTACACCCAGAATTACCTGTGGGGATCTTGAAATTGAATGCAATAGTAATACTCAAAAGAAGGGTCCTATGAAGATATTACAACTGTAGAGAAGAGATGTATCTTTTATTCAGGAACTCCTCATGCTTCTCTTAACTCTCTATGATCATGGTATTCATAAATTATCTAGACACAAAGAACATTACAGTGGTTTCTTTTTTCCCCAAAGCCGTGATCAAGTACATGCAAGAAAAGTATGTTGAGGGCCAGGCCTAATCAAATCTGCTTGCTTCTGCACTTCTGGTCACCCAGCCTCCCTAATTCTTTTGTCACCGTGTCTGTGTAGGCTTTGCTAGTCGACGAGCGCATCCCAACTCCCTTTGAGGCAGAAAGGGTATTAGAATATCAGTGTATATATCAAATCAAAGCAAATTATTATCAAATTAAATTACATTACAAACAATTCAAGTCTGTAGTAGGGGGTCTGGGGAGAGGCTGCGCGTTACAATTGAATCAATCAAGTGGCATAACAATTACAAAATACAATTATAAAATGGTTACTACTACAGCACAATTTTTTCCTTTTCTTTCTTTTCTTTTCTTATATGGGGGTGTTGGAATGTTGAGGGTGGTGGATACTTTGGATTATACAAACAAGACAATTAGGTGATTACTGAAGCGGGAAGTTTTATGTTGCATGTTGAAGAATTTAGTGTTAGAAGCTGAACACGGAGTGCGCATTTGATTAGGCGGACCAACTTTGAAATTTAGTTTTGACTTACATTTATTGAATACTTGGACATGAATATTTCTTGCGAATTAGTTGAGTTACAGTCGGGACAGAATCCGATGTGTGTGAATTTTTTTAGTCAAGGCCTAGATTAGAGGTTACTTGGGATTTTTTAGATATATTAGTGAATTACGGGAATAAGAAATTGCTATCAAAGTATTTTATACGTTGCGGTTACGATTTTATAGAGAAGTTAGAAGTTTTGTCATATGATCAGGATGTGGAGAGTTTTTTTTTACAAAAGTTAGAAATAAGTAAAATAGAAGTTACTGTGGAAGTTTTCATTTAAGTTGGGGGAGGTGGCTCTAGAAAATAAGAAATGCAAAAGGGGCACACTCAAGTTGTTCCAATTAAAACTGGTTCTTTTTTATTATGCACTATTTTTTCTAAAACAAGTTTTTTTCTGCTACAACTGTTATTCATAAGATTTTTTTGGTTTTAATGATTTGACGGGAAAAAGAACAACAAGGGGCTAATAATGTGCTAGAAGTACAGATAAGAATAGAAATTTTTTAGAAAACAACATAAGATGATTTCAATCTTGGTTGAAGGCACGTTTTTTGCCTTTGTCGGAGGAGTTAGAAGGAGTAGTAGTAGAAGAAGGAAGGAAATGTTCGGCTACAAGTCTTTTAAAATTTCTAACAACATTCACACGAGCAGAACTTTCAGCATCAGAGTAAGGGTCATGTTCAGCCCAATGAGCATACAAAGCATCCATCATTGATTTAGTGAGACGGATAGTAGAATCAAAATTAGGAACTTTGGGTTTAGCAGTACCAACTCTTCTTAATTCTTCAACCTCATCCACCTTTTCAACAAACCAACTAGTATCAGAGTCTTTACCAAATCTTTTAACAAAAGCTGCTATAACATCATCTAAAGACATATTAATAACAGGATCATTAACAACAGGGGTCTCTACAGTAGCAGGCTTAGTAGGTTGGTTAGGAACTGGTTGGTCAGGGGGATTGTCCGGAGTCGGGGTGTCTAAGATCTCGATGGCGGGGACAGAGGCTTCGCGGGTGGTGCGTGGCGGGTTGTTAGGGGTTTTAGGAGTCTTAGGTGGAGGGGGTGGAGCTCGAGGTTTGGAAGTTGAGGCTGGTTTGGGTGGCGGAACATTAGGTTGGATGGGAGTGTTACCTCGGTTGTTCCAAATGAACAGGTCCTGGTGCCACTTCTCTTGTAACTTGATGTTACGAGGCTTGTCAGGTTTGGAATCCCAAGACCCAACTCGAATGCGACGAGCCTTATCGGTTTCGTTTGGGCAACCCGGTATGTAAGGGTTACCTTCGACGACATTAACAAGAATGTTGCCGTTGGCGTTGGTTGGTGGCGGAGTAGGCCAGTCTAAGACAAATGAAAAAAAAACAATATAAACGACACATCTAATGATGAAACTAAGAGGATAGATGAATGTTACGTACCACAACAGACCTGGCGACGAGCGCACTGATCACAGGAGTCGTGAAGTGGGCGGATCGAGGATTCAAATACGATCCAAGTGCACTCACGACCAGCTTTGAAGCAAGTAGAGAATTTGGCTGGGTGAGGTGCTGGGTTCAAGTTGATCATCTTGACTAAGAGAAGCAAGAAAGGAAGGAAATGTACAGTAAAAAAAAAGGGAACATCGTTAATATTGGGACTATATCGGTGGGTAAAGATGAGAGACAAACTTGTTGGAGTCTTTATGAAAAGATGGGTAACTCAAAGTTGGATCGAGAGGTTGGTATAGAAGTTGGAGGCTAGAAGAGGAGCGAAAGATAAGTGTAACACGCATTAAATGGCAAACATCAGCATCTAAGAGAAAGAGGCCGATCATCGATAGGATTAAGATGAGGGCTATAACGCACTATTTTAAATGAGTCAAACGAGACTGGAAAGATGAATGTGCTCTGATCACTGAATTTTGATTTGGGACAAATTCGAAGTTGGGGGAGGATGTGGTGATCAGAACACACCATCACCCTCACCTTTATATACACGAAGAAGGGTTCGAGAAGCTCAAAGTCTTACTCACTGAGAGCAGATTTCAAGCTCGAGTCAAGTTGATAGTCAACAAAGGGAGCCAAAACTTAATCATGTGTTTTTCATTTTTAGGAGATATCATATCTAGTAAAGTTAGACAAGATAACAAAGTAACTCATTTAGTTAAACAAAGCATGATAATGAGCTATAACACGGAACAAAGATTTGGGTTGAAGTAATAGATAAGATAGCAAGTTTAGAGAAGAGGAATTGAACAGAATCGAGTCCGAGAAGAGGTAATAGAAAGGTCACTTTCAGGCTCAAAGTTCCAACTAGATTAAAATTGCATCTCGAGATCAAAATTGAGTAGAACAGGTTGAAGGTAGAGGATCGAGTTTTAGGGAACATACGGAATAAACAGTTGAAAGTATCAAAAGAAGTCTCAAAATCGAAAAGGGTTGTGATAGCCTAACACTACACAAAATGTAATCTTCACCGGGCGGTAAAGAAAACTACTGCCATAGAAAAATCCTGAGGCAACAGGAAGAGAGCTAAAAATCTGAAAAAATATGGACCTTTTTCCTAGATGTTGGGGCATCATGATGAGTATTTTTTGTATTTTACAGACAGATAATGTTCGATGTACTAACAATAAAGGCTGAGAATCATCAAAAACCCACGTGTAACAATACCTGAAATTTGGCCCATGATTTTGAAGACAGGATTTTGAAATCTTCAAACATCAATAGCTTTTGCATTTCCAAATCAAATCACTCGATTTTTCGTTCATCAAAAAGGTGGGTCTTTCCTCTACATTTACCATTGAGGCATCACATCTGTAGCCGGTCTGCAAAAGATCCTACAGCGCTATTTATTCAGAACTGTTTGAACATATGTAGAGTGTTTACATGACTAGATAACACCTTACTACCTTTATGAAGTTTAAAGGAGAATGGTTCAGCTTTTGAATGAACCAAAAATGGAGTCATTTGGAGCAGAATTGCAAAAGTTATTGAAGTTTTTAGACCACAAAATATTGTCTTCATAATCATGACCCAAATTTCAGGTATTGTTACAGGTGGGTTGTTGATGATCTTTAGCCTTTATTGTTAGTACATTAACCAATATCTGTGTGTAAAATACAAAAAAATACTCATCATGACGCCCCAAAATCTAGGAACAAGGTGCATATTGTTTCAGATTTTTAGCTCTCTTCCTGTTGCGTCAGGATTTTTCTATGTCAGTAGTTTTCTTTACCACCCGGTAAAGATTACATTTTGTGTAGTGTAAAATGCGAGATACAGTATTGATGAGAGAGTTGAAAGAGGTAGTTAGAAAGAGGCTGAAATCGAATGGGTTGTAGTCACATAGCTGAAGAGACTCAGACAGGACTCACATGTTCATATAGTAATCAAGTATCAAAGTCAAATTGAAAGATAAAGGAATCTCGACTTTTAGATCCAAAGATAAGCTAGATTGAGATTGGAATTTGAGATCAAAAGTGGAATGAGTAGGTGAAGATGGTATTGAAAGGAGGGATCGGGTTTTGGGGTACAGACACTATAACGAAGTAGTTGAAGATGTGAATCTGAGCTGGAGATCGAAGAGAAGATAGACATCAGTCGTAGAAGATGATCGATACAAGGAAGCAAGTAAGAGAAGGAAATGAAAAAAAACACTTACATATTGAGTAAATGATAAATCGGCTTTGAGAACGATCGGTCGGAGGAAACACGTTGGGGTTGAGTCTTAGGGGACACGTCATGAGCTGAAAGGGCGTGAGTGAAAGGTATAAATAGGGGACTGTTCAAAGGGAAAGGAAGGGGGAGCAAAAAAATTTTGTATCCAATTTTTGTGTACGAGTTTGATTGTGTGTGTCTTAATCGAGTTAAATTCGATAAAAGTGTACTGTTCCGTGTTGATCAAAGAGAATTAGATCTATTGTGTGTTCGAGTTAGTAATTCAGCGTAAAAGTAGAAAGAGTGTTGTCAGTTTCTTTAAAAAGTGAATTCGAATATTGTGTTAGTAAAAGGCAAGAGTGACTTACATTATTGCAGCGTAAAATAGCTAAAGATTCGAGTTGTTGAGCTTTTGTTTGTTTTGAAGTTCTGTGGATGCTGAGCTTGGTTATAATCTAGTCGTCAGCTCGTAAAAAGTCGAAGTGTTAAAGATCAATTCAATAACCCGCCTCTTGATCCAAGTCGAGGCCGGGTCGAGTCAGAGTCAGCAATTCATTCCAGACCTGTACCGGGGTGTTACACCCTTGTGGAAATCAACACTCAACTCGAGTTTACATATCTCTGTACTACAAACTTGTGTAGAGTCGTGTGTAATACTGTTAGACTCCGCCAAACGCTGCGCATCCAACTGCGTGGTGTAAATTAGGTTTCGGAAAACCTTAAAAAGACGAGAAGTGAAAAGTAGAGAAGCCTCATCTCAAATTTCAAAATCATTTTTGAAGGACGAGGGCAGCTTCGCAGCACCTGTAGTTTCATCCGCTCTCACGAGTGGTGATTCTTACCCTCTCCGGCTCAGCCTACGCTACACTGCGTAGGAGTTCTACAACGGTGGCCCTAATAATAAGACAGGCATCAGACGGAGCCAGTACTTATAGATACAACTCAACTTACGCCTTTTCATCGGTTGTCAAGAACCAGGCAACTGGAATGCCGCTGCCGGTGACAGGGTGGCGTAATACAATAGTGAGTAGGGTGAAGCTTGGAAGCGGCCAGTCGGGGACACTGGAACAGACGCTGTGGGTTGAATCAAAGCATACACCGTGTCCGGGTAGTGTTCGCTTGTCGACGAGCGCGCACGACTTCCCTTTCTGCCTCAAAGGGAGTTGGTGTGCGCTCGTCGACTAGCAAAGCCTACACAGACACAGTGATAACACATCATCACCGTGGCGGCGGATTTTTTCACGTTGCCAAGGAGATAGGAAGGCAAGGGATACCCGTTCATTAGTTGTGTTGGTGAAATTATTAACAAACCAGCCTCGTTTGCGAAGTCGTTCACACCAAAGATTGACAGACGTTAAGACGTTGGAGCTCAAAAACTTGGTCTTGACTTCGAGGCAGCGGATAGCGTTGTTGACACGGTTGCGATCTATGTTGAGCGCCTCAGGGACGATGCCGAGTGCTTGGTTCTCGTCCTGGAGTAACAATCAGTGTCAATCATGTAAGGTAAGGTACAAATGGCCACCTACTGGGAAAAGGTCCGGACATGATAGCAGTCTGGTGATAGATTGCCATGTGAGGCCGGAGATTACGCGCTCGTTAAGCCAAGTGGATACGACATTGGGAAGTCGCATGTTGCGCATGTCCTCCAAGGAATAGGGGTTGTGACGCTTGTGCTCCCAAAACCACTTGAACCCCAAATCACCGGTGATGGTCTTCCTTAATATTATGTAAAATTTTGCTGGGCATTGAACACGTACAGAGCCTCCAGAACGTCAAGTGGCAAGGGTAAGAGTGGGCTTGACACGGGTGGAAGGTTTGCCATAACAGTTGCAAAGCTAGCTTTTGGTCCACTCGTGGCGGCGGATAGGGCCGCGGCGTTGGTGGGAAAGGTTGGTCTCAAAGGCAAGTTGATCAGTCGACTTCTTAGCCTGCCCGTTAAATCATTTGCCTTGATAAATCGATATTGAGGATGAGGTCATAGCAAAAATAACATCTTTCTTGATTCCAGCCTCGCGGGGCAGGCTAAGTCGTACAACCTCAGTATTGAAATGGGGTGGCTGACGAGAAGCATCACGAACGAAGCGATTAGAGATAGGATTAAAGTCAAATCCGGCTGGTGGAGGAGCCAGATGGACAAGGGGGAACGGTAGCCAATCATGGATATTGGCGGGAAAGTGGAAAGCGTCGGCGCTGGTGATTAAGGGGGAACGTGGCACTTCTGCTTCATCGTCTTCGACAACGGTGTACAGTCCAGGCCAAGACTTTGGCGTCTTGCCAGGCTTGTTTGGCCTCATTGCGGAGAAATCTTCAGTGAAAACCAAGAGCGTAGTGGAACTTGCGAAAAACTACTAAGTCTACAGCGCTGATGGTGCTAACGAGGACATCAAGGTCATCCTCGAAGCTCCCTCACAGGATCAGTGGTCAAAGCTCGACGGTTTGTGCTGTCCTTTGCGTCCAATCACCCCTCTTATACAAAACCCTTGAACTGGAATGTCCAATCTGGAGATCATGCTGCCGGATCAAGCGCAATCTGACCATTCTCCTTAGCACGGTGACGGAAATACGTGCTGAGCCGTCGGCCGCTCTGGACAAACCAAAAGGTCATCTATTGAGTGCACGTTCATGAGCGCTTCCGGTATCCTCAGCATCTCCTTCCTCAACGTGTAGCAAAGCGCCGCAGGGTTCAACCAGAGTCGGCCAAAACCCGTGCGCAATGTCCACGGATCAGCGGATCCCAATCATCCCAATTTTTACGACGCGATCATTCAAATCAAATTCCCATTTTGTCGTCTACGTCACAATTTGAAAGAACAAGATTTGAAACGCCACGATCAAACGAAAACAGGTGTGTTTTGCTGTCCGCTCAGACAGACCAAAAGTGTAAGTTCTCAAAAACCTTCTGGTGGAATAAATTCAGGCTGTTAGCAAGAAGCATGAAACCACAGACTGGTTATTTTGTAATTACAACCACAAAAAACAAATTCATTAGTCTTGTAAAATTTGAAAAAAACAAGACTTATGAAATGTGTACTGCTGAGGATAATTTTAGATAGCCCTCATACAGACAACCTCAAAATTATCTTGTTTTGTTTTGTAAATTAATTTTGCAAGCTGTGGAAGAATTTTTGAAAAATACCTGATTAAGTGGTTCTTGCTGTCACCAACCGGCTTGGGTGAAGATTTTCACATTCTTTTCTTGAAAAACTGGGGAAAATTTTAATGATAAATTAATATATATATATAAAACTATTTTGTAAAACAAGATGGTCATCAGCAAGCGATCATGACAGCAATCAACAGATTCTTGAGAAACCATTGATTCATAACTTTTTTTGTCTTTAGTGGCCATGTTTGATGCTATCTAATTATAATAAATATCAGTCTTGACAACTTTCTTTTATTTTTTACATCATCTTGTTTAAGCGTCTATTTGACAAGAAGTTTAGGCAAAAACTGTTACACAAAGATGGTTTTTTAAGGGGTAATTGAATAAATGGAAATTTGGTTGTACTCTTAATCAAACATTCAAACAAAATGGTCAACAAATATTGTATTGAATACTTGTTGACTGGTTCAACTGTCTATGAAAATTGAATTTCACTCTTGATGTTCTGAACATCACTCGATGTTCATAACATTTTCCATTACTGGGAGGGTGTCATGTGGGGTTAAATTAAAAAGTTGATTTAATTTGATGAAGTTCGGTCGGGGGGGGCAAAAAGAGTTTTCGTCTGATAAACAGTCTCAATGCTGTTTTTCAGATCAGTCGAATATATCGTGATACATATATGATTTATTTTCTTGATGGTGCATTTATCGTTGCTCATGAACAAGACCACCTTTTCAAAATCCATACATGAAAGATTTTAAAGCAAAAATAAGTTTTTGGCTTTGCTGGTCTCGCGATACATATCCGGTTTTTACAAAGTTTACCGAACGGAACAGGCTCTTGAACAGAAAAAAAAAACTCATCAGCATCAAGTTTGTTTAGATCTTCAAGACCGTTTCTTCAAATCTTAATAAGGGTACTCAAAGTAAGTATGTACGTGTACATACTTTTTGCTATATACTTTTTTTGGCGGGGAAGGCGAGGCCAAAAGTATATTTTTTTTCTTTGTCCCCGCCAAAAAAAGTATGTAGCGAAAAGTATGTAGCGCTACATACTTTGCTTTGAGTACCCTTAATATATAACTCAGATTAAAAAAAATCAACTTTAGAATGACGAGACGTCTTTCAGGTTTAGGTAAAGAGTTTTTTTCATTCTTAAGATCACGATTTACAAGGTAACGAGATAGAGAATCCAAGAGAGAGATTCTAAGTTGATGAAGAGAAACCAATCAAGAGAGAGAGATAAGTTTAATGATCATGTAGATGAGTATAAATTACATCATTCTAAGGAATACTTCTTATCTACAATTCTACCATCGTAATCTCAAAGTCAACAAACTACCCTATCCTATCCTATCCTATCCTATCCGTCACTTGTCAGTTTGTGTGTGTGTGTGTGGGTAGGTTCATTTTACATAATTGAATTACGGATAAATAGGGATAAATTCACCGCCACATTTAAAGCACATGATCTGATTTTGAATGATTGGAAAGAGAGATTTGGAAAGAAATGGGTATGTAAATATGTAAAACCGTCAGACTTAAAATGAATTGAATCAATCGAAATCGAAATCAACTTGACTTTTCGGAGAATTATTACAATTCCATAGTACTAAAGCACAGCATACATACTACTGATTCCTGAATCTAGAATCACAAACAGATCAGTTGATTCACATTTCTAGCTCCTCTACATGAAATCTAGTATGGTTGATGATGATGATGTAGCTATTAGGTAAAGAAATGGTCGGGTTTGGTTTGAATCGATTTGAGGAAAATGTCGTCAGAGTTATAGAAAGTGGTGTTATTTATGTACATATTAGTTCTCTTTTAATTTTTTTATTTAGAAGTTCGTTAAACATTTCATCACGATTTGTGATCTTGTGATTGAGTACAACACATGAGATTGATTGATGGATAGATTGATAGATAGATTGTACATATATGGAATTTGGATGGAATTCAAGTTTAGGAGGTGTTTCTTTGTTTAAAGGGTCATGAGAGAACTTGATTTGGTACTAAGTAATTGATGACCAAATTGAAAGTAAATGATGAGAATTGTGATGAATGATTTCGGAGAAGCCTTTGATGAAGAACTGACCTTGTGATTCGAAATAGATTAGTACTTTAAAGTGACGATCCAATCCTGATTACTACATAAACCATTAAAATCACATCATCTCTTGAGTCTTGACTATATAAACATTCGATTTCCATTCGGATTGGTTTCATTACCCTTGATTGATTATATCAAATCTAGATAGATACTACCTGCTTCATTCTCAATCAACTCAAACATCAATAAATCAAGTCGATCAACTTGAATGATTGCTGCTTGAATCTTAAATTTCATTCAACTTCTTTCGATAAAAAAAGAAGGAAATCAAACTCACAACACACTCAGTCTCAACAGAGTTATAACAGCCATCAATCCTCCTGATTTGAGTCTTACTTCCAAGCCAACTGATTGAAAAGCCCTTTAACTCCATTTCGGAATTTCTGACACGTTTGTAAGTTGAATTTGATGGCTACATAAATTATATCATTTTCTCAATTTACATACATACATACATAGATTCATTCATTCATTCATTCATTCATTCATATCACCTTTTTACAATCAAAGCAAAAAAGAGCGCTAGATTGATACTATAGCTTTAAGCGATTTCTTCTATCTATTGCTTAAAGAGCTTTTTTTTGAATGATCAAGTATATAGAGTTTGATTAAGAAGGTGATAAGTAAAAGTGAAATGATAGAATTTCATCATACCCCTTTGATCTTGTTACCTAATGCTCTTGACTCAATTCAAAATCTCTTCATCATCTCGTCAATTCAATTCTCAATTTCACTTTTCACTTTTCTGCTTTCTTTCCCCTCCTCTCTCTCTCTCTCTCTCTGTCTCTGTCTCTCTCTCTCTTCTTTTTTCCGTTATCTTGATGATATTGATTTGATTCACATGGTCAAACAAATTTCATGAAAATTAACTAAAGAAATTGATATATAAGAGAAGTACAAGAGATATGTACAATATCTTTTAAACTACCTAATTTGTATCATCCCCTCCTTCCCCATTAAACTCCTTCCACTCAATTTCCATCACTTCAACTTGCGCATCAACTCGGCCGTATTTCGGTTGAATGAACTTTATGTAAAGTTGTGTAGAGGTAGTCCTTTTTTTTTTCTTTTGAAGTTTCACTACCCACCATTCATGTCGATCTTATCTCAATGATGATTGGGGTTTTTTGAATTGAATTGAATTGAATTGGGATTGGATGACTGTTTTGTTTTGGTATGTAGACTTTTGATGAGATTTTCTTTGCAAAAACCCTGTCGGTTATCAGAAAATCAGAAATCAGAAATCAGAAATCCAAAGTTGAATTGATATGAAATCGAAAGAACGTTTTTGGTTTTTAAATTCTAAAAGTGATTTCCTTTAACTCCTGAATGACCATCTCACTTCATTCAGTCAATCCATCATTCATATCATCTCAATCAATCCTCACTTCTTTTCAATTCATGTTGCGGTGATTTCTGTTTAAACCTTCATTTCTTCATCTCCGCTTTGATTTCACTTCTCAAGTTAGTTCTTCTCTGAACCCCTAAAAAGTTTGATTCATCATTCATATCACCAATTTGCTTTGGGTGATCGGAGAATTACCGAAAATCATTTGATTTGCTATAAAACTACCTCGTCACTTCATCAGCTCCTCTCTATCTCGCTCTTTCTCTATCATCATCTCTGCATCTGTTTTCTTTTTATAAGGCACAAATCCATATCAATCCTATCAGAAGACATTTCATTAACGATCATCTATCATCATCTATCAAAATCAACTGTGCTTTTTTTTGGTTCTCTTGTTCCTTTGTCTCACTTATTCTTCTTATCTATCAATCAATCTCAAAACAAAATCTCAACTTAAAAAGAGAGAAACTAATCATAGATAAATTCTTTTCTTAAGATCATATTTGAACAATCCAATTTCTTCACACCCTTCAAAACAAAACCTCCGAGTTTCTTCAATTCGTTAAAAACATTCTCAATCTTCTATCATGGACGTAGAATGGTGCATCATGTGCGATAACAAAATTTATCCAAACGAGTAAGTCAACTCAACTCTCTTTTGCATTAACGCATAGAATATTTACTAATGATCATTTGACTTTAATTTTTGATCAATAGTCATTCTGAAACTTATTCAGCATATTGTTCAACTCATTGTTTCTTAACTGCTCATTTAGAAGCATCAGAATCACAAAACCAATCAAGATCTCAAACCCAATCCACATCTCAATCACAACCACAATCACAATCATCATCAAGTAAACCAGAATCGAAAAAACAATCCAACCAATATCCAAGTAGTATCAACCATTATACCATCAAACCAAACTATCCAATCAATTCTACAGGATCATCATCATCATCATCATCATCATCATCATCATCATCAAATTTAAATCGAAATGGAAATCTAAGAATCGATTCGATTTATCCAATTCATTCATCTAATTCGATCGGATTAGAAGAATCATTATCAAACCAATTCTTATGTAAACCTAATCCACATCAACCTCAACATCAAAACTCTTCACAATACATTTTATCTTCAGTTTATTCTTCTATTTCGACCACTAATGATGAAGATTTATTAGATCATCATCAGTTTGGTAATGATGATGAGATTAGAGGTAGAACTAGAGGTAGAGGTAGATCTGCGGATAGGAAAGGATTGGGAAATCGCTATCTACTTGATCAAAAGATTTGGTTGGGTGAACCGAACTTTTTGAAATCGTAATCTAGCATAGACTTTGACTGGATTGATTTCTTTTTTTTATGATTTGTTGACCATGAAAAAAAAATCATTTCTCATTTTTTTTTATCCTTGGTTTTTTCTTCTTTTTTTTCTAAAAAAAACTTTTTTTCTATCTTTTTGATTTTGATTTTGATTTTGTTGATGTTTGAAGAAGAACATGAAAGAAAACTCTTTACAACGGGTTTGATTTTTTTCTTTTTGATTTTTCATGTTGTACAACAAAAAACAAAAAACCAAAAAGACATAAGGAAACAAGAACCAGAACCCCCCCAAAAAAAAGAAGAAAGATTTTGTTTTCTATACGATTTAATAAGATATATATATGATACAAAATATACACATCAACAAAGAAAATAAATTTTATTTTGTATAGAATTAATTTCTTTCTTTATCCAAAAAAAAAAATCCATTTGATTTCCATCTTTTGGTTCGGTTCGGTTCGGTTCGGTTCGGTTCTTCCTTTTTTTTTCATGTTTTCTTTTTTTTTTACAACAAAACTTGTACTTTTTTTTTGTTCTTTTGTTTGTGCTTGATTTTGAATTTGGATTTGGATTTGGAAGGGATAGGAATGGAATGGAATGTAAGGGAATGAAAATAAAAATAAAAATAAAAATCATGGATTAAGAAAAATGAGTTTCGTTGAAAGAGTTTGGTGTGATAAGTTTTCAAGTCGGGTATTTGAATAGACTTTTGTTGAAAAAAGTCTCAATATCTGGGCAGTGGGACCAGTCCAAACCTGGCAGTGGTGGTGGTGAGAGGTAGCAGAGGCCTTTACTATTATCCTGAGTTTTATTTTTCGCGGTTTAATGAGTTCTTGTCATGAAACTTTTTGTGGCTAGTTCGCTACATTTCTCTCGATTTCTCAGGGTCTTGATGTGTTCCTTACACTTTGAAAGGGATTCTTTCATTGTGATTCAGCTTGACATGGTTCCCTTCAATGATTTGCATCGAGCTGTGGAAACATGTAGAGGACATTTCTTTTCATTGATGGCAATGTGAGTTCATGCACAACATGATGTTAGGGTACGATTTCATAAGCCGTGGTGGATCACAATGTCTTCAAAAGACTTGTCGAGACAGATTGACTACTAATTTCAGACGTAAAGAATCCTGGGACCATATCTCATTAATTACTTCTCAACAATTTGGTATCAATTACAAAACTTTCATCATCATATTCCATATATATATATATCAATAATCTCTTTAAGAAACTGTGAAATAGACAACTATAAATGATGAAAAAATCAAACCAAGAAGAAAAGGTAAAGTTGGTCAGTTAAAACTTCAGATTAGATTTTCTTTAATGATATGAATTATTGAACTTACCATCATCAAATGTTCCTCGTTGAGCCACTCCACTTAGGATCGGTTGATGGTTAGCTGCACTTAGCATACTAGAAAGCCTAAAGAATTTAAATAAATGAATATAAGAAGTTCAAACAATCAAAAAAAAGATCAGTTTGAATTTATAATGATTACGAATTAATTTTCTTTGGGCATGAACCGATTTTTTTTTTTGGCTTACCTGTAAGATCCGACTGGTAGTCCATTGGTAACCTCAACAAAACTTGTGTTATCTTTTCCTACACTTGTATCAATACCTATTATAGAAACAAAAGAGATTATTCATCATCATGAGACGGTTTTAGAGAGAGTGAGTTAGATGAACACAACGCACCTTTGAAGAAGCTAAACTTGGTAGGATTGACTGTTTTGGTCGAATTTAAGGTTGAGATCTTTTGGATCACTACATGTGCATGACCGATGACTTGTTTTGATTTAGGAGAGATTTGTTGAGGTGCTGAGAAATATCTGTTTGAAATCATTGACAAAAAAAATAAATAAAAGATAAAGAATGAAATTAGTTAAAAGTAAGATTGGGAAGTATATTTTTTTTTGTGGGAAAATGATCTGAGGAACTGACGTGTTGGTTGGGTTAGTAAACTTTCCAGTGACCATATTCTTGATTTTAAGGATTATGTTAAATGTTGTGTTAGCTTTTAAGTTTGAAAAGTTAATTGGGTGTACAAATTTACAACTTGGGAATTGATCTGGGGCAGGGATCTGTGAAAAAGCAAAGGAAAAAAAAACGAACATCAGGATTTTTATGTTAATTGAATGATGAACTGAGTGAAATACACAATCTTACCATTCCCATTGGAATTCCATTACATGAGTAATTGTGAGCCGATTGTGATCCGTTCATAAGTTTGGCACCCAGAGCTTCTTTAGAAACACAAAAGTTGATCTGTTGAAAAAAAAAACGTATAACGGATGAAAAGATTCATGGGTCAGTCTAATGAAGAACATAATCATGATGGATCTCATTCATACTTACAAAGTTGTTCGATGAGGTCAAGGAGCCTGTCATGTTACCCGTTGGACTACCATCTTGAGCTGAAGCCGATTGACGTGCGCTTCTATGCAAAGTCGTTGAATTTTGTGATGACTTTGGCTTACAGACGGTTGAGTTTCGAGATGAGTTTGAGGCAGTAAGTGCTACTTGGATGAATGGAAGAGCAAAGATGATTTGTTTTGAAAACAACATGGCTGTAGATCGTGGTATTGAGGTTTTGTGGATTCAGTGAAATTCAAGTTTATTTTGAAGGACGAGAGGAGTGAAGGGATGGTGAGTTTATATAGCTTTGATTGATGCTTGGCTGATTATCGCGCATATCCACATCACCTGCTGGTAAGCAACCTGATTGATCTCAGTACCCAAGCTTTTCTGGCAAAAGCATAGAATGTAGCAAACTGTTGAGCTTTTTGAATGTACATACAAATCAAATGCCTTAACTTCAAACTTAACTCAACTTTAAACTTCCAAATCCTACGCTGTCGCACGACAGCCTGAGCGAGCGAAGGCCTCAATGGTCTCAATGGTGGCTTTTGAGGAATACTTATTACTTACTAAGCTTTTCCTTAGAGTCATTTCGGTTTATCTTCCGTAGGAGCTCATCGGGGATGCAGCACTCGAAGCCATTCAAGTTTCAACAAAACGGAACCGCCGGCGGCATGCCAGAAAAATCTAAACTCATCCAAGTCTCACGCTGACTCTCGCACGCTTCGAGCGCATTGAAGCGTACGAGAGTCAGCGTGGGACTTAGATAAGTTAAGTCACACTCACGACTCACTCCAGCTTCTATGATTCATGAACTCCCTGCGAATGTGTGTGAAGTCGGCAACTGACGAGCACGGACACCTGTGAGGTGATCCCTGGTTATACCGCTTAGACCGTTGCAGCTTGCTCAATCAACTCAGGTCAATTCATTGGCGAGCCGCAATTCAGCAGTGATGATGAAGTCTTTGAGCTCAAAGGCTGATTCGTTAAAAGCTGACGGGGCGAAGGAGATACATAGGACATATTCCGCTCGGGGCTCATAATCCGAAACGTCTACTGTGAGGCCCCGTGAGCGGCGAGCCATCTGGCAGGGTAACGCAACTACGGAATGATCATCAGTTTTCTTCGTCGCATCCCATTCCGAGCATCTCCTTTCAGACCATTTTTAATGATGTCCTCGAGTAAAGCTAGTAAAAAATTCGAACTTGGAACTGCTCGTATCCTCAACACCGAGGACCTCGAAACTTCTCAATCGAAATGGTTAGGTTTGAAGACCATCAATTGGGTCGATGAGGAGGGCAAAGAGAGAAAGTGGGAATGGTGATTGCTTAATCAACTTATTTAGCGTTCATTGGCATTTCGTCGATTTCAACTTACATTTGCCTAGGCATTCCTGCCTGATTGCATTTATTTATTACATGGACGGGTAATCAGTACCGAGCGCAAGAAATCTCACTCGTCGCCTGATCAGATCGACGGTGAGCATTCTGCCAGATTGCATATCATGGCTCCTCGCACACCCAATTGAGATACACGATGTCCTCCTAGCTGTTGCGGTTTTCACTCTCGTCTCCCGCCCCAATCGGCCTTTGCAAGTCATCCTGGTTTTGCAATACCGTCCTCCTTTGGGTAAAGTGGTGGTTGAGTTACCGGCTGGATTGGTCGATGGAAAAGAAGCTGTAGAAGCAACTGCTTTACGAGAGTAAGTGCTTTGTTTTACTCAACGCATCATAGCAGTTCAGTGTTCTTAATCTGAACACCGATAACTTCATATTTCCCATTTTAGGTTATATGAGGAAACGGGTTATGGAAAAGGGAAAGACGGCGGGATGGCCACCGTAGAGGATGTTAACACTTTGATGGCCGTGAGCACATCATTTGTCTCATTCCCATTCTTTTCTACAGAAATTTTCTCCCGATCATTCGTGACGATAACACTTCAAGTCGTACTGACCACCATTTATATGATTGTGTAGTGTAATCCAGGAATGACAAACGAGACGATGGCTCTTGTGACAGTAAGAGTGAAGCTGGAATCCGACAACATCCCCGAACCGCAACCTGATGAAGGTCAGTTCAAGTTCCTGTTGATTTTGAGAAGAGCTTACTGAAACACCAAGAATGATAATCTAGGTGAGCATATTGTTGTCAAGTTGGTGGATTTGAAAAACTTGAAACAAACTCTTCTTGACTTTAAGTCGCAAAAAGGATATGCTGTGGATGCTCGACTCATGCATCTTGCTTGTGGTCTATCTCTGTGAGTGTTCAAGATTACCTAGTAGATCTTTGCTTCATAGAGTGGTCTGCTCATGATCATAATCGTATCGTCTATATATAGCAATGTTGATGAATAGACGATGCAGTTATCACCACTCTAAAGAATTACTCCTAGAAGTTTGTATCTCTATGTAATTAATCAGGTTGATAATTGATCACAACCATATATCAAGTAATCCTGAGAGTGACTTACTCCAATTCTGTTGTACTATGTACTGCGATTCATGCCGACATTCATCTGCTGATTGAGCGCTTACATTTCAGCATTTTTAGCTCAACGGAACGCAACTTCTCGAGCTCTGAGTTCCGAGTTGCAAGACCTTTCTCTTTTGAAAAGATTTTATTAAGTGAAACATGGTTGAGTGAATTGCGCAATGAGATCGCCAAGTAAAGCTTCGTATTTTAGAGAAGTGGGAAGAGCTCTTGGATAATGAAGGACTTTCTAGGATTGCAGCAAGTGTAAAGTGTATAAAGTAAAGATTGTAAATGTGCATTTATGTGTAGAATAGAAGATACAATGAGAATGAGACAATAGCTTTTGCACCAAGTTTTCTATCTATTGATATGATCTAGGCTGTACATGGGTATGCCAAGTACATCATGTGATTTGGGTATATCCCTCTTGATTCCAGCCTCTTGAAGGGAATCAGGGTTTGAGAATTGTAGACTGATGTAGAATTTGGAGAGTACATAATAAATAATGAGGGAAATTAACTAGATTGGTAGCCCAGCAATATTACGACACGCCTTGGTTAGTGATTGACCTTTCTTGCGAGCTGCAACAACGTCTGTGTTTAAGAATAAATAAATGATAAGTGTACTGTAAAACCCGAAGCATCAAAGAATTTGACAGCCCTTGCTTTGACTAAATTGTGGACTTACCGGGGTTTGTGCAATCGCACACAGGTAGATTGACCAAACAATCATCTGGTCGACGAGGGTTGATATAAGAGCTTTCAGTTCTAAAAGCAAAGTACAAAAGTCAAAGATTGAAGCAAGGTAGAAGAGATGAACATAAAGAGTAGCTAACTGATTTGTGTATGGGTCGTACTCAAACGTATGATGAGTTGTCTGACACTCCCATGAGCTTGTGGTAAGAAATTCAGCCGTGAAGCCGTACTTGTATTCCACTAGATCAGCATGGTAAATTGTAGGATCAAAACCATCTCCTTGCAGTTCAGCTCTGGCAATGTTCATCATCCTATCACCCAGTCTTTTTGTCAACATCGTTTGGTTTTGTATGATATGTCATTGAACTGCACCCACACTCCGTCTTCGCCACAGTAAGAGATTATATCTGGATCATTCATCGCTCCATTTGGTCCGCTGTATGTGCAAGGCTCCTATGTGATGGAAAAACGAAAAAAGAATCACAAGATATAAAATTGGTTGTTTTGTTTACCAAAGAATTTTATGGTTTGCTTACACTACCGCGGACGATAAAGGCATTCTATAGAAGGGATTACGAGTTCGTAAACATGGCAGCCTGAAATCATGACCAGATGATAATCTTCAGAAAAACGTACTTGGATCCTCCAAAGCTTGATCAACGTCTTAAGCTTGAGACTTCTCTCGAACTCTTTCTGGACGGCATTTTGATCGATAACAGGTAAACCAGTCAAGAACAATCCATCTCGGTTGATACTCGAGAGTCCTTCCGGGGTACTGATTCCTGATGTGATGACTTTTTGAGTTATATTAGAGATAGTCTCTTGAACCGCGTGCTGGGCTTCTCCAAGCATCCACGTCACGTCAGAGGACTAGAGTTAGAACATCTGGGAGCATCAGAATAGACGCTGGTGGGTTGCAATCCTCGGGAAGAATCACATACTCTTCCAAATCGGTTCTCGCCATTGCCCACGATGAGCAGAGTGTTAACCCAACTGAAGGCTGAGATTTGATAGAGCGACATGACAATACCCAACCAGGAGAGGGTACCCCATGAAAGCCAGATGGAATCTTCTATAGGACCAAAGGAGCGAAACAGCGATGAAGGGAAAGAACTGATCCAATTGCTCACTAACCCCACCCATGCAGACTGGAAGTAAGAGTATGTCAGATCATCATGGCTCGTGTCCTCTTTTAATTGGATTCTTCACTCACTATGTGCCGAGGTGTACGAGTAGGATCTTTTTCCATGTCTATCAGCTGTTACAAGAGAAATCCATCTATGATCAGACTATAAAATCGAAAGTTTATAGCGAAGAAGAGAGGCATTCAATACCATTGTAGGAAGTACAGCTGTCAATAAAATTTATTTGGAGATTTGTCAGCCTCATGTTCTTGGAGAGCTCAGCCGAGTTGATGATTTCCTACTGACCTGAAACCTCATTGAATCTTTGATGAATGCAAACATATAAAGAAACGCGTGGTGTCACATCAGCTGGGGATCTCTATTATCAAATCTCATTGAAGGAGGAATAAAACTCACGCATCACCAGCTGCCTCGTATACACTATTTACAAAATTATTCCAATTCTCGACTGCTACTAGCGCATACCAGTCTCGTCCCCTGACAGACTCGCAAATCTGAGAGTAAGAATGTTCAGGTAGATAGTCATATGGAGTATGAGTTCAAATAGCACTTTGCGGATCCAAATTTTGCAAAAGGTTGACCTGACCTGACCTGGACTGCATACTTTTCCAATGCCACAAACAAAGTCAGTTGCACCCACCCGAGTTGCATATTTCTAAGGTGCAAAATGAAAAATTTCAAAGCATGCAATGAGTATGTGGAATATTTGCGTTCAAAGGAGTGATATGGAGGGATTGTAGAAAGTTACTGACTTCAACAGTCCAGTTTTTGCCTCCGGGATAATTGTCTAGATAAGCATTCATACTGAGATTAGACCATAATGAAGGAGTGAGGGGTTGATGAAGGCATTCATTCTCCAAATCAGATTTGGTGACTTGAGTGTTGTTCGTGGTGTGATTCGTATGCGGAAAATTGATGGTATGATTGGTGTGGGAAGCATTTGTCAGGAGAGGTTTAGGGGTGTTAAGGGCGAAGAATGTAGGACGTTGGTCGGGAAAGTCGGGTCGAGGTGCCGAAGGACCAATCCCGGCGGCGAGGGAGGCAGCTGGTAGCGCCAAGGTGATTGCTACCAGCAGAATGGCCATTTTTCTAGTCAAAACTTTGTGTGGGGACGAAGTCTAAAGGGAGATGTGGATTTTGGATGAAATGTTGAATCGCAGTTTCCGAGAGGCCTCAAGAATCGTGCAACTAGTATGATTAATAGGCTTATATTCACCACCCAATTACCGTCAGGTGCAGTAGTACGGATGATTATCGACTGGAGCTTTGAATACCGCAGGATTGCGCAGAGTGGATAGGACACATCTCCAAACCGTCAGCGATAAGGCTTTGAACGGGACAAGTAGTCAAATTCTGGAGATGAAGTCTGCCTCATCCAGAAATTATGAGACGCGTCCGAAAGCCTAGATAAATCCTTTGATGTATTGTATAGCGCGCACATCAAAGCTCTCAAATACTCTGTATATCTCAGTGCTTTAAGTTGATCAAGTCTTCGGATAGAATAGGACTTGTGGATTTTATCTTACTCTTGCTGAAACACAATAGGATTTGATCGCTATTCTCTGAGACATGTCGTGATGATTGAGACGCAGTGAGACTCGCTGGAAGGAGAGTCCATAGTCAAAACGTCTTCTAAAGCTTATCGAGTCGTCACCATCTCCCGCGGTCTGGGGACGGTTGATCTCGGGGCGATACGGATTGCGCAAATTGAAACATTGAAACATGAGCTTCCTCAGCAAGATATATGTTCCATACAAAGATGGCTATCAAAACTTCTGCGATCACAGATAACGCCTGTATGGCAGAGATTGCTGAGGCTCCTACTCAACGCAAGATGTTGTGAATGGTGGACACTCTTGCCTTAAAATCCATGTTGGGCAGGAGTCTGAGCCTAACGGCCTTCAGGTTGCAAGTGTCGATTTCGTTTTGTGTAGCCACATGATGATCAAGTCGTCCGAATTGTTTAAAAGAATGTTCTCTTGATTGTGATGTCTGAAACATCTCCAGTGATTGGGAAGGAACGATCGTTCAATGATCAAGTTTCGCTTCTGTGGGCACAATTCGTGGGCTTGCGATCGAGGATGCGACCCAGAAATCGCTAGTCATGGATTCATCGGTGTTATGATTGGCGAACACGCTAGAGAAGCCCAACTGAACTAACAGGTCCCGTCGAGGCACGAATGGACTGGGACTCGAGAATGTTACCTTCGCCGGTCATCATAGTATCCTTCAGCTCGAGTCCAGATATGCCCGCGATCGGTACATAATCCTATCTTTATGACCAGAAGCTGTCTATGTGAGGTCGATCCGTAGATGGCTAGCCTAGATTGCTGGCCATCACTCTACACATTCTGTCCTCTTGATTGGGTCCTGAATGAAACTACAGTGATATCGAGTTGTGTCCCGGCCAAAAGAAGTGTTGGACTGGGTTCAGCGAGTAACTACCGCTCCAACGGCCAGGCCAGGTTGGACCAAAATTGTTTGAGTCGTAGCTGTTATTTGTGATCATCTTCGGATTGCCAGGTGGAGCGCTAGTAAAATGAAGGAGGCTGACCCATTTTTGAAAGCCTCTCCGATTTGGTCTGGGTATATGCGTACCTCGCCACAAAAACTATAAAAAGGAGCCTCCCGCGAACACTGGCAGACATTTCATCAAAGAAACTGACACCACTACTTCATAGAAACAACATCGAACCCACTTGCTCTCCTGCACTGCCACTTTAAACACACTTTCACCTAGCATCACTCGCTCGTCTGCTCATACCCAATCAAATTAAATTACTTCAAACCAACAAGATGTTCTTCCGAAAAGCCGCTTCTGCCAACCCTGCTGCTCAGTCCAACACCGTCTCCACCAACCAGATCAATGGATCGCCCTCCACCCGAGAAGACAGCTTCTCAGTCAGTAAGTACTTCAGCTGCAACTTCGAGAACGCGAAACCCGTGACTAATGCCTATGCTCGCTTCAGCCTACGATCGATGCCTTGGCATTTCGCTCATTGGGGCCGAACAAGTCTTTCGCGCTCAAGGCGCTCTCAACAAAAGCATCAAATCCACCACTCCATCGGTAGCCCCATCCACCGTAAGCTGCTCGTCCATCTTATGCTCTCCAAAATGAAACTGACCAGACCTCAATACATCATTTCGTCAGAATACCGAAAAGAGTGTGGTCATTGACGTTGCCTCTCCTCCTAAGAGAAGCAACACACTGTAAGTTTTTCTTCCCTTCACTCACTATGAGAAACAACAGACTGATTTTATTTTCGTTTTATACAGAAAATGGGGTCGATCAAAGGCTAACCCACCCAGCAATGTATAAACCCGCAGCCTTACCAGTCTTTCGCTTCTCTTTGTCACCAGGTAGCATGTCATAGCACGCTCATCTATCATGTCTACTCATACCTTACCTAATCTATGCGCGTGTACCTTTGTATTGAGTGATACCCTTATCTGTCATGCCTTTGGATTGTCAACATGCGAATAACGTAATCACATGAAGCTTTTGAAGTCATAATTTCATAGTCCCTGAACGATAACAAATCATACTATCAAACTTAGCCATCAGCTGGGGAGATCGAAACCCAACTGCCTACGAAGAAATTGCGAGTGCAGTTCCCATTTTCCCCATGAAGTCTTCTTATGAATAACCGCTATGAATCTACAAGTAAAACTTTCAGACTCCATTTCCCTTATAACACATCATCATAGCTAATTTTTTGAATTCTTGAAGAAATAAAAAAGACTGAAGATTGGCAAAATACCCAAAATGTAACGTACCTGAAGTAATCTTGGAATAAGAAGTATTGTAGGATTCAAATCTCGCCACCAAATAGCAGTTGTTATTTTCCCAAGAAAGCCCAAGCATGTACATATAAACCCGTGTGTACTTGGTCTACCAACTCCAGATGTAGAGTTCAAACAAGGGACTGAGTTCAAGCTGGCATAATCATTAGGTTTATCTACTATGTGCAGGGAGGTGCTCGCCGTAGATTAACTGAAGGTACGAGGTATGCTACGAGGTAGGTGGGTGTGAGGTCTTTGGTGAGTTTGAGGGTTATCTGCTTCTTTTGATGTTCGATAGAGGTTTCGATTTTTTTTTGGTTGTCGGCTTCCCCTCCTCGCGGTTTCGTTTCTCCTTCGAAAAGGGAGTAGCTTCATCCGTGGCCTAAGAGCCGAAGGATTTTCGGCCGCCTTGGCTTGAGGATCTCTTGAGGCTCTGGGAATGTTAGGATGAAAAGTTTTTACGTCTGGATTGCAATTTGCACCCATCGCTGTCGGGTGGCACTCAGGAGCCGTCGCGGTCGTGTCGTTGGTAAGCAAGCCTTCGGCCACCTTGAAGCTTGTCCATAGGTTTTGGATTTCGATTTGGGCTTCTTGGGCAAAGGTGGCACAAACATCAGCAAGGTTTTTTTATCTCGAAAACTCCTACGGCTATCCACGCCTTGAGGTTCGACCAGCCCTCAGTCATGAATCATCCCTGTCAGGATGCGACAAGTACTTGGGCTAGTTTTGTGCAAATCATAGTACCAACCAGCCGCCATCTTCGGATTGCAAAACGAAGTGAAGTGATATGGACGAGGCTGGCGCTACCTCGACCGCTCTCGGTGTATGCACTCGTTCGAAAAACCTATAAAGAGAGCCCTTGTAACTAATTGAAGGACCTCATCATACATCCTTCTTTACTACTTCAAACATTTAATCGCATCCTCCGCATCCACTCGCTCACTGCTCAGCCTAAACTTTTACATACAATCAATTGCTCCGTTTATTCATACCCCATCAATCTAAACTAATTCAAACCAATAAGATGTTCTTCCGAAAAGCTGCCCCCGCCAACTCTGCCGTTGATTCCAACACCCTCTCGACCAACCAGATTAACGGATCACCTTCAACCCGAGCAGACAGCTTTTCAGTTAGTAAGTAGATTAGCTGGAACTTCGAAAATGCAAAACCCGTCACTGATGCCTATTCTCGCCACAGCCTACGACCGATGCCTTGGCATTTCGCTCATTGGAGCCGAGCAAGTCTATCGTGTGCAAAGTACACTCAACTCAAGCACCCAAACCAGTACCCCATCGGTAGTCTCGACTTGCGTAAGTCGCTTTTTTATCCTACTCTATCCACAATCAAACCAAATCAAACTCATTGCAATGTCATCTCCAGAATACCGAAAAGAGTGTGATCATCGACATTGCCCCTACTCCTAAGCGAAGCAACACTCTGTTAGTCCTCCTTTCACTCACTCACTATCAGGAATAAAAGTCTCACTTCAATCCTCTATTTAATACAGAAAATGGGGTCGATCAAAGGCCAACCCGATCAACAATGTATAAGCCCACAGCTTCACTTGTGTTGTGTCTTTTCAGTACAAATCAGCCTGCCATAGCACGCTCATTATCATGTACTCGCACCCTACTTAATCTATGCGCTTGTAACTTTGTATTGAGTGATCCCTTTATCTGTCATGTCTATGCAAGTGGGTCTACCGCCCGAAGCTTTACAAAATTAATAATACCAATCATCTTCTGGACATAATTATACTATGGCTGATGAGTTAAATTCTTGAGCTCGAATTCGAAGCCAAACCTTGCAGAAGGTAAAGCAAACACCCTTTCCATTTTTTCGCGCAGTAAGAAAATGGGCTCTGGGGGGGACATCGTGAGATGTAAAAATTTCTTTTTATCTTTTGATTCAATCAGTGTACCAGCTTATACAAATCTGACTCATGAATCTCACAGGAAGTGACCATCTTTAGTAACCCTACTTGGCATCATATATAAACGACATCTGAACTTTGAATCCCATTTGGGCATCCAGATCAAATAGCCAGTGATGAATAATACTTTTAGTGGTATCACTAAACACTTCCTCCCTAATCCCTGCCAATTTTCAACAACATGTTTCAAGATGATTTTTTTCTAAATATTGTTCATTTTGATTGATAGGCCTTCATACTCATGTATATGAAATATGAGTTTTACTTTAAGTTCTAGGCTTCTTGCACACAGGTGGCATATATACATAGCCAGTTTAGTTTAGAAATCCTTACTGTCTTATATGACCTGAGATCTCAACATGCTGGATCTGGAAGACCTCCCCTAAAGCTGCAAAAAGCACAAAAAGATCATCTGTAGTGAGTTTCACCTGTTCAACTTCTACTACTAGAGCCTTAACACAAGTGATTTTTGGCACAAGATACCCATTGCAACTCCTGTTTTTATTGTGGATGACTACATTGAGTTGAAATTGACCTTTGGTACCAGTACAATCCTCATAGAACTGAACTTGTCTTTTCCAGATGGCCCTCCTAGTATTAAGCGTCAAAAACTGAAGAGACAGGGCAAATATTTCCATTTTTCTAGATAAATCTTGGAAGTTTCAAATGCTGGAGCAAGTCAATTACACATTGTTGTATAGTCATGAGTATTTCAGGAAACAGATTTCAGTAGCTTCATCCACTTGCACTGCGGCAAGGAGAGGTTCATGCAAACTCCCATCATCCATGGAGGCGGGAGTGGATAGTTGAAGTTCTACAAATGTATGTACTTACATAACTCTCAGTATGTAAGGACCCGGCACTATACACGGTGTATCTCGGGGCGGGTTTAAATGCCGGGGTGAAACAAAATTGAAGGTCAACAGCGGGTGGATCGATTGCATATCTATTTGCCACTTTCGAAAACAAGATGCCAGCGCTCCGCTATTCAGAAGACACCGAACTGTGAGCAACTCTGGTCTTGGAATCGTCAACGAGAAGACATCTACTGAAGTTGAATTATCCTCATGAACACGTTCTATTGGATAAAAGTAATGACGCCCTGCGGTACGTTTAACGTGCTCCCTTCGCTTCTACTTCATTCAGCCGGCATGATGACTACACAACTTAATGTTCTTTCTCGGTTTCGTACAGTGCTCGAGGAATAATTCCACCTCTTCCTAAAGTCGAATCTCCACCTGATAGCCCGATCCGTTCAAACAATGATGATGCAAAGGACAGGCTGGGCGCACTTCTCGACCAGGCTTCCACATCTGATGCGGTGGTAAAACTAGAGCTAGATGATTTAGATTTGGAGGATGAATTGCCCACTGATCTGATTGAAGCTTGGAGAGATTCACGACTAGAAGAGCTTGGTGGAGCAGACGCTGTGCGGCGACAAGCAAGTTTTGGTCCAGGAGTTAGACCGATTGGAAGAGAGGATTACGTACGAGAAGTAAATCGAGCAAGCGAAAAGAATCTTCCTGACTATGACTCTAATCGAGAAGGTGGCCGACGAGCTGGAACTGGTGTGGTACTTTGCTTGTGGAATAAGTGAGCTTGATTGCACGCAGCCTTCAAACCCTCTAGACGAGTAATGATTTGATCTGATTCCATGACTTTGATAGTTCACCGCAATCTCAACACCTTTTGGCTCTACTGGAGCGATTATCATCCTCATATCCGACAACTCATTGTTTATCGATTGCTGGTAGATCTTGTATAGACAATTATCCGGACGCTAATCAACCAACACTCTTATGCTACCGTCAGGGACAGTGCGCACGTCAATATGTTGGAATTGGTAGTGCGGGCAACACTCAAGGGACGCGATTCAAGGGATTGGAGACCCGGTTGGAAGATTTAGAAGCAGAACTCAAGTCGATTGGGATGCTGGATGAGGATTTAAAAGATCAAAGATCTTGCGCCTCTACTCAAGTGGTTTCTAACAATGAAAATCCAGATGAGGATGAGAGTGATGATTCAGAAAGTGCTCGAAAGTCAGCAAGAGGGTCTAGGCAGACGAAAAATATTCGAAACGGATTCAGTGCTCGACAGAGTCACACGAATGATGATGATTCGGATCTCGACATCTGATGTTGTATCCAAGTACCAAAAATGCATTCATTGAACATTGTATCCAGTTAATCGATTTATCCAGTTGTCATTCTCATGATTGGATCTTATTATGTCAATCAGGGCTTCCAGTTGTAATATCTTATCAGCAGGTCATTTTGATCACAGTGGGTCAAAGGGAAACAGGTTTCCGAATGAAAAGACTCATGAAAAGTATTTCAACGGGGCTTTCTATCTTAGTACGTGCACATCAGATTCGTTGCCGACTAGGAGTCATGTTGTTGTCCTGAAGACAGCACAATTGATGACAGAGACATGATCTTATCACTCACTCAAGTATTTTGTTGATTCTAACTTCCTGCTTGATTATTTGGGACATTTTAGGACCTTTTCTTTGGGTGCTGATGATCAACTTCATTCCCTGTCATAAGAGCTCAGGTGGAGATGGTCGGCATGTCCAGAACATGGTCGGACCTGAGGAAGTTTGGGAACGTTCCTTGGCTACTTAAAGAATGTAGTTCCCAGTCTGTTCTCGTCAAAATGAAATTTAGATACACACCGCATACGTGTGACATTCTCTCACATACAGACACCCTTCCCAATTGAGCCCAGATGGTCTCTCGGAGTCTCGATGATCTGAGGTCTGGATGATCTATGCCACCTCCGATACGAGGCTGAAGGAAGGGTATGTACCGTACCCATACAGGTGAGGGACTCCGACCTTGCTGATTCTCAATAATGGATGGATCGCGGCGGATTGAAATTTTTTTGGGTGCCCCCGAGTGGGATGTTATCATGCTCGGTTCTGGGATTGAGTTTAGCGAGATACGCTACCGGGCAGATGCTTGGTACGGTCGATTTCAGAAAGCTTGGTATGTACTTTTTGTCCGCCAAACTCGAGCAGATTGGCGTGGATCATTTGGTTGGAACATGTGAAACCAAATTGTTCGGAAAGCCAGACTCACACCCCTGGCCAACTGTGCGACTTCGGTCGCGCGCAGGAGGTTAACTTTTGGCAATTTGTGGCAAACATAAATCTTCCGTGACGTTTCTATCAGAACACGTACGTTCATAGTGACGCAGTGATCATGCTCTGGATCGATGTCGCATTCCGGCGTAACAGGCTTCCATCTTCTTTCTTCCTCATTCTCATCAGCCTCGATCAGCTGCTATTTAAAGAGATGAGCTTGTGATTTTTGAAATCAAAGTGCTTCAAAGATTCTTTTAAAGTCTTTCTTACCTTTAAAAAGTTCAATTGGAACGGTTCCCTGCTATCCACAGTATATATTCTAACGATTTCGAAAATCGAAATCAATCATTGATACGATATCTTCCCTTGGTTACCTTATATTCGAATTTCCTTTACGGATCTGCACCATCTATCTGATTCATATTTATAAGAACTCATCCAGATCTTTCGTATCTGCCCTTCTACCTTACTTCCCATCACCTCTGAAAATCCAGACTGTCGATACAAATGAAAAAGCCATCAATGGCTAGCCACGAAGATTGCAAAGAGCCTCAAACCGCGACTTCCACGGGTCCTGGCATGAGTAGCTCTCAACTCGGCTTGTTACAAATCAAAAAACCATCAATGGCTGGCCACGGAGAGTGCAAAGAGCCTCAAACCGCGACTTCATCGGGTTCTGATATGGGTAGCTCTCAACCGGGCTTTCCTCATTATCATCGAAAGGTAAATTTATTTCTTCTGTATGTCTTTTTTCTCTTACAAGTTCCCTAATTTTTTTTTCTTTAGTTTGCCAATCCGGCGCCTTTGGGTTTATCCGGTTCGTTGGTCTTTCTACCACTTTTTTTTTGGATTTTTCTGATGTGTGCTTTGCTTTGATCAGGTTTTGCGGCCACTACCTTTCTTTTATCACTTTTCAATATGCAATCAAGAGGGATCACCACTCCCAACTTGGTAGTTGGTCTTGCAATGGGATATGGTTCGTTACTCTCTCTGTCTCCTATCTATCCTCTTGTGTTTACTGATTTATTTTCTACCTCTCTCTTAGGTGGATTGGTTCAGTTGTTGGCTGGCATGTGGGAATTTGCTGCTGGTAATTACACTCCTTATCCCACTTTTCTATAAGCACACAATTGACTCACCTCCTGCAATTATCTCTACAGGTAACACTTTTGGGGCTACTGCCTTCTCTTCTTACGGTGAGTTTCTCGTCGTCTCATATGGTATATAAGGAAGCACAGCTCTGATTATCTCTTGAATCGTATTGCCGGCTTCGTAGGTGGCTTCTGGATCAGGTTCGACATTCTTGACACGTTCTGTTTGAATTCTCGTAACTGATGATCAATTCACATAGTTTTGGCCTAATCTTCTGGCCACAATCTGGAATCCTAGCTGCTTATGCTGGCGCAGATGGTGCAGCTCAACTAGATAATGCCTTGGGATTATACCTTTTCACTTGGGTTTGTTCTCTTCCCTCTCCTTTGCCCTCTGAAGTTGACGACGACTGATTTGTTGACGTTTTCGCTTGTCGCTTTTCTTTTTTAGTTTATCTTTACCGTCAGTCTGACCTTTCTTGCTGAACACCTGACACCGTACTCATTTTTTTCAACGGTTGAAGTTCATCATGCTCGTAGCTGCCCTTCGATCTTCACTAGCACTTGTCACACTGTTCTTCATTCTTGACGTCACGTTTCTGGTACTAGCAGTAAGTGTGATCGCTGAAAATCATCTTCCGTTGTTTTGTTGGTATTGATTTTTGCCATCTTGCATCTGTTTTTTTAGCTTGGTAAATTTTATCCCGAAAAAACACAAATCACCTTCACCGGAGGTGTACTTGGTACGTCAAAAGAAGGCACACTTTTCACTTTAGCGTTTACATAATCCTCATCTTTGTTTTGAATCTTTATGAACACGCAGGTATAATAACAGCCTTTATTGCTTGGTATATTGCGGCGGCCAATCTGTTGACAGCTGAAACTAGCTTCTTCACTTTACCTATTTATGATCTTAGGTATGTCCCAATCTAAGTAAGATAAAATGTGATGTTTACTTATTCCTATAATTCTTTGCATAGCCGGGATCGTCATACAAGAAGAGATTAGAGCACCTTTTTCCATTTAACGTCACTCTTGAAAAGACGCTAGATGTCGAACTGATTAACCTAGCAAGTCGATGATTAATTTTTACCTAGTTTTCGGTTGCATTGCATCTCTGGTTTCAATCTTCTTTGTTGTTTGTGGGTAAATAATCTCTTACCACACTTTGTATTTTTTTTTATCTTTTTGCTTGTTTTCCTTTTGTTCAGTTACGAAGCTTGAAGATACAGTGAATGATTAATTGTAATGAAAACTGAAAATGTTAAGCTGACGATTTTTCCGAGAGGATTCGAAGTCACGTGGTGGGCGCGGGTTTGGATTTGGGGCAGGCCCGGGCGCAGATTTCGAACTCAAAAAGGCACGCCTATAGCCGGGGCGCTGAGGCGTGCCTCTCAGCTGTGAAAGTCCCCCAAAAAGCAAAAAGAAATAAAAAACGCTCAACAACATCAAAAATAGCATCTTTGTTATTTTGTATCCATCCAATGTAGCCTCGAAGTGTGGCATTGAGCCTGGCAGCATTTTGTTGATGCCTTCACCTCAGCAGACATTAAGAATCCAGTCCATTGCTTTCCAAATCTGACACCATCCAATGGTGGGTTGGTTGAATGGTTCCGCTTGGCTGAGACTGACTTCAGCAAGGAGGATTTGACTGTTGGCATGATATGGAAGTAGTCCAGAAAGCTTATTGATGCACAACAACAATTTTTAGCCCAATCACACGGCAACTGAGTGGAATACAAGGCTTGCACAATAAAATTCAAAAAAAGTGGTACAGCTATTTATCATGCTTGATGAAATCTTATGATTGAAGTCAGAATTTGATGTACATAGCTTCCCTTTCCTCTTTGCACATCTTGTTGGTCTGATCAGATCCCATGACATTGGACAAAAATGGAGACCAATTCAGCTTTGAAGGGGTTCAAAGTCCTAATTTCACACAAGCTCAGCAAATGCCGTGGGCAAGAGTGACTTAAGGGCTTAAGGGAACCCTATCGACTGGGTTGAAATTGCTCGCCCATACTTTGACAAATGCAAACAGCCAATCGTCCATCGCAAACCAAAGTCATCACCTCGAAGCCGTCGATCAATTCAACATCCTATCATGGGTAACGGTCAGTAGTTCAAGTAAAACAAAAGGGACCGAACCCTCTCATTCTCGCTGCCGTATTCACTTTCGAGCATCATCATGACTTTCAAGCCTTACAAATTCTTTCGGCGATATGTTTTAGGTTCCATCGGTCATTTCTTCCAATACGCCATGTCTTCTGCTTCAAATCATAAGCTCAAATTTTCTCAATTTGTAGAAATCTTTTCCCCCTCAAAGGTACATGAGTCTTTTTACTCTTCTCTTGGGCTTTCCATTTTACATACTGGTTTGAAATTCTGATAGATTTTGGTTTGTTTTTGTATGACAGTCCAGTGGATTTGATGAAGAGCTCAACTGGGTCGAAAATAATTCCGTGTTACGTTCATATCTACTGGGTTAGCGTTAATCGTCGAATGATCCAAAGTGTTCGGTCTTACCTTACCGATACACATTGTAATTTGCTGTTTACCTTCCTCGTGGACTTCTTAGACTGGGTCATAACCTTTTTACTTTGGTCAGCTGCATTCATATGTGATAAGATCGATGGTTTTCGTAGACAGGTTGGCACCAATCTAATCTCAAACTCAACATACGATCAACTTTGAGATTGATTTATCATCAAACTCCAACTCAAGTTTGATATTCATGATTCGAGCATTGCGCATACTTTTACCGAACACGAACGAGTGCCGGTAGGACAACTGGCCCTTCTGTCTGTCTTTTTACCAGCTATCTCGATGGTTATTCTCAATCGTCTTCAACATCATTCTATACGTGATATTCATCATGGTCTTCTAGGTTTACTTTTGGGTCTAAGTCTTACAACTGTTGTGACCCAAGTCACGAAAATTTGTATCGGTCGACCTCGTCCTGACCTCTTAGATCGATGTAAACCTCAACTTCCTCTTCCCATGGGAACGATATGGACCAACAGCTCGATTTGTTCAACTCATACTAAATCATATCGTCTTATAGATGGATTTCGTTCTTTTCCAAGTGGTCACTCTAGTACTGCTTGGGCTGGACTTGGATTTTTATCTTTATATACTTCTGCAAAATTGAAAACTTTTGAAAAACCAGAAAGACGGGTTGTGAATCCCATCTTTTCACTTCTTCCTTTGATTCTTGCATCTTGGATATCGATATCACGAACTATGGATTACCGACATCATGTACGTCTTGTCATCTTATTTTATCCTTGATTAATTGTGAACTAGCTAATGAAGATAAGCCCATTCTTTAGTGGGAAGATGTTGTTATAGGCGGTTTGTTAGGGATGTTGATGGCTTGGTTTAGTTATCGAATGTATTATCCTTCGATCACTTCTCAAGATTCACATGAACCATTCCACTTCAGATATCATCATCCTATGCTTTCAGATTACGAACCAGTAGAAAGTAATATTGAAGATGAAGATATACCTTGATGATCAGGAGCGGTAGTATGTTAAGAGCCTCTAGACGCAAGCTCAAACCTCGATAACCTCATTTCAACTTGGATTTTATTTCATTCGCAGGGCGATCTGGTCATGAATAAATGATTTGAAGGGTAAGAGGCTCCATTAGAATATGACATACAACGTTCAGTTTCATGTCTTTTCAAGCAACTATCTCACCAAAAGATCTTTGTCTCTTTCAAAGTTTTTGTACATTGTTTTACACATCTGGATGATTTTTCAATAAACAACTTTTCTTTCGCATAGAACTTTCTTATTCCTAAATTTCTTTCTCTTTGTACCTATCAGAGAAATTTTGATAAGAATGATTCACTAGTAATTCAAGCTTTGTGTCTTTCAATTTTTATGTATCTTGTTGTAGTATACTTTCTTTTAGTCAAAACCTTACTTCTTTGGAAATTTAAAGATGCTATAGGATTTTGATAGAGACATGTCATGATAAAATGTATGATAAAATTATGATCCTCAAAGTAACTATGCATGTGTGAATAGTCTTCAAAACATGGGCTCCAAATGTCATTTTTAAGGGGAAAATGAATTGTAGCAAAATCTTAGAAGGATACCCCCCGCCAAGACGGACAAAAAAGTATGTTTCGAAAACTAGCTACATTGAGTAGCTTTGAGTACCGTAATTTCAGTGCTTGAGTAGTGGAATTATAAGGTGAAGGGATCAAGTAACATAAATCCCAATTGAGTTGAGATGCAGGGAGATATGAATCAAAGCAGTTATGTATATATATGATTCGGCAATTGGGCAAGAATGATAAAGGACAATGCGGGCGGGTGGGTTCAATATCAAGATTGAAGGGGTAACAGAAAGTGCCTACACAGACGAATAATCTGACGAAGACTTTTGGATTTTTTGTATGTACGGTATAGCTGGGGTCCGCTCTACGTCATAGCTGAAAAGATCAGCCTCCTAGAACAAGCAAAACGTTATCGGCATGAGCTGATATCAAGACTTCTGACTCGCAGGGTTTCCGTTAATGAGCTTCTGCTCAATGACGTCAATCATTTTGTCTCTTCCATGCAGAAGGGGTATCACAGTATCACCAGGCTCGAACGGAGGATAGCAGACAGAACCGCATCGACTTCATTATCGTCTCCAAGGTCAAACTTGAACACAAAGTCATCTCCAATTACATACCTTGACGTTTTTGAAGAAACTGGGTTTCAAGGATCGGCATAGATCTCCAAGAGGATGTCTTGAATGATAAGTTGATTCTTGTAGATGAGCCGCAAAAGGACATGGGTGAAACGCTCACAACAGGCTTTATAGGAAGGTATCTTGAGTTAGAGAACCAACTTCGATCACCTCCATTAAGCACGCTGAATCACATCACCATCTCGACCAATCACTCCAGTAATTCAATCCAGGAGAAAGGTGATTGACTGACCTTCACGATCACGAAGCATTTCTAACTAAAATTGTCCGGCTCGAGTGATCGTATGATGACGAAATGGATGGTATCAGGACTCGGAAGCAGACAGCCGAGGATACCAAGACTCAAGGGTATCGAATACCATAGATATCAAGGTCTGTAGATCAGCTTTTTCAAGGTGATGGAAGAAGGCATGACTGGGATATCATGACGACTATAGCTGACAAAAGTGAGACGATTGGGATTCGCATTGATTTTTGCTGAGCTTTGAAAGCTATAAATTCCACCGGTTTTAGGCAGTTTTCATTGATCCATCAACACCCTCATCAGCTAATCTACTCACAACCACTTCCAAATCTTTTTGAATCCACCTACGCTCTTGAAGAGTTGGCTACGTTGATATTTGTTTTGATTGTTCATAGCGCTCAGAAAATCCTTGCTTTTTGACCTACTACAACATAATCAGTTCAACATGCAGATCTTACACATCTCTACCGTCTCATTGTTATCATTTTCTATGTACACTTTAGCATTGCCTGCTCCTCATCCTGACGCACCAGCTGGACCGGGGGCTGATATCCTTGGTATTCCAACCTCTTTGTCTTCTAATGAAAAAACACTTGCAGCTCTTCCTGAGACCAAAGACTTGGGAACCGATAAGTCAGGAATAGATGGAAAGAAAGACGAAACAAAGGCACCAGCTGGGTTAGGAGACAATGAATTAAAGAAAAAAGATCCGCTTACGAAAGAGGACACAAAGGCACCAGCTGGGTTAGGAGGCAGTGACTCAAAGAAAAAAGATCCGCTCTCGGCAAGTGGTCCACTCGGTGCTGATGTAAAGGTACATTCTGTTCGCAAAATTGAATCATTGCAATTTTCCATCATTGGATTCAGATTTGATATCAATTCTAAACACTTCTTTGAATTTTTACTTCAATTAGACCCCAGGAGCTACTCCAGGTGAAATACCAGAACAATGTCGTCAATATATTAAAGACAGCCCACCAAAGTCTACCCCACCAAAGTCCACCCCATCAACACCGGTGCCACCAAAGGTCACCCCACCAAAGGTCACCCCACCGGTTCATGAGGCTCCCAAGACGTCGCCCCCCACTAAGACCGTAAGTTTTAAGACTCACAGTGGAAGTCGGGTTGTCGTTGTCGAGGATCTGAACTGATTTTTGAATGATCGATCTAGTCTTCTGCCGTGTCAGGAAAACTTCAAGGCACACAGGCTGTATTCACTACTGCATTCTCAAGCTCAGTTCTGGTATATGCTATCGCTGCTGTCTTCCTCTGAAGCGATTAAAGTAAGTCATTCTGACATTGTTTGATCTTGATGAGATAAAAAGAAGTAAATTGATCGAGTTAAATTTCTCATCATAGACTTATCTGGAGCAAGATAGAATTAGAAAGAATTTGTTTCTGAAACTGGAAGCTTGACTCAAGAGTGACTAAGCTCGAGAGTCCCATTGTGAACATGTGGAACTTTTCTGCTCCTTAATTCTAAAGCTTTAATATCCTTTGTATTAAAGTTTACTATAGAATTGAAGTAGTCAAATGTACTTCAATTTTTTTTAAAATCCTGTGGTCTTATCTTTCACTTCTTTGTTGTTGCTATTTGGAACTGGAATCAGAATGTAATCTTTCTTTGATAGGATTTCAATTCCAAACCAGATAACATTCTGATGGTCTCACTTGTAAAAAGTAATAAAATATAATCTGAATAAAAACATGTTCTTCAAACTTGGTGCTTTTATTCACATAGAGGAATGTGATTGGGTGCAATGGCAAAGGTGTGGGATTCACACCAATAGCACAAGGTATTGGTGTGATGTCTTAGTAAGATTATTGCCAAATTATCAGCCTTCTTTCTTCCTTGTATTTTAGGCTGTCCCAATGATGTTTGTTGTTGTAGCCACCTTCAGATCAATCCTGAACCTCTCTGATACTTTTGCCTACTATTTCTTCAACTCAGCAGTAAAGCCATGTGCAAACTACTTGAGAATCTGGAGGATATACTCAGAATTGCCTAATGACCAGTATTCAAGCCGCCTGCTGAACTATTCCTTTTCTTGCGGCCTTCTGGAAGCTCAAAGAGTTTGATCATCCTCTTTTTAAGGGATGTCTCTGATGGGCATGGTTTGGTCTGCTTGCAAAGTTATTCGAAATTGATTTTTGGTATGAAATCATTTTGATTGGATTGATGAATGGAAGGTAAAACCATATTGTGACTATTTTAAAGGTGGACAGTAACAAAAATACAGTGCAAATGTCTATTCTCACTTCATTCCTCGTGCCGTGAAGTTTTCACCCATGGGAGAGAAATCAAGCATTTCAACCATCTTCTTTTTTAATACTTCTGTTTCAATTTGATTGGAAAGACATTTTGAGATGGGTATTTGGGCGTGGAATTATCGCTTGATATGTTGGGACCTACCTTTGAGAATACGTAGCTTGTTCAGTTGCCTGACTCTGCGTATACACTTGCAAAGCAATTCTTGAGACGAATCAAATCCCAATGAAATACCTCCTCACACAAGTTTTTGACTACGAAGCTTTCTAACTTGTTAACCTCCACTGTCAGACTCAGAGTTACCTAGTCAAGTGGTTATTTTTGCAAATGGGAGTCAGTATGTGAGATAATCGTGATCGGCTGATTTGTAGCACCTTCTCACAAGATTGAACACATAACCAGTGTTGAGTATGATCAGACTCACGCGTTATGGTTCAACTTTGATGACTTCATGATCGTTGAGATGTCTTGTCTTTCGAGATGAAGCCCAGCACTTGTAAACTTCTGTTTGAAGATCTAAGTCGGTGATACTTCTAACGTGAAGTGAAGCTGACAATGAGAGCCACTGCCAAAAAAGATCCCACGCAAAACCCAAGGCATCTTTGGAGTCACTACATAATGAATAGCTTCCATCAAGAGCGAATTTGTGGTGGACGTTCTCAACCCATAGGAAATATGGAAATGGCTCAATCTCACCACAGCAATTGGCTGAGGTAATTGACTTGATATTTTGAAAGCAAATGTCTCGATATCGAATACAATGGCTTGATGATTCAGCCTTTGAAATCGTAACCCAGCAAACAAGTGATTTGAGGATCACATACGAGCGAGCTGACCCGTCAGCTTTTGTTGATATTTTAGTATCATGTAGTACGCGAACTGTGACGTAGGATGGTGGGAATGCTGTGTCTGATGTTTGTGATTGGATTCAGAGCTAGCTACACGCTGAAATGGAATCAGGCTCGTTCATAACCAATAGCGCCAAATTTAGGCGGTTCCTGAATCCGAAGACTATCTATCGTCAATTGGTAAGGTACCAAAATATTTCGGCGAATAATACAGATTCCGCTATTTCCCGCCTTCTAGGTGATGCCAAGTTAATGCTTCAGTTATATGGGCATTGGTGTAGGAAAATTGAAAAGTAGAAGTTTAGTCCATTTCTCAATTCACTGCGAAACACTGATGCCTACTGATACGCTGATATGCCGGACTATATCGATATGCCACACAGAGGAACTCACATCTTTCCGCCCTGGTGCTCTTAAGGACTGCTCGACTCAACAGCCCTTGTCTGTTATCACATCATTTCCTTCCTCACCCAATTCCTCCCTCAATTTAGCTCCTTCAAAATCATTTCTTCTTTTGAAAAATCTTGACTCTTGCTTCTCTTCTTTCTTCAACCCTACTCTCGTCAAATTTCTTTTTCGTTTACTTCTTGCATCCACTCTTGTGGTACTTTGAGAGCTATTTTTGAGACACTCTTCACTACCCCTTCCGCATATCTCTGATCTCCAGCTCCGATCGCTCCTCAGACGCGATTATACCCTACAAGTTGCGTTGTTCCCTTTCAATAGCAATTTATCTTCTTATACTGATCGATAAACCACGTGTTTCTCTTCCTCGAACATATAGATATACTACCACGAAACTTCCTCGCTCAATCAATCCGTCGCAGAAATGATGCACAACAGCAGTCACCACGTCAAAATGTACTGGTTCGCAAAGCGTGCCCCGCCCCAGATGCAAGCGGTTTCCACCAATCCGACTACATCTCTAGTCACGTCGGACACTACGCCGGCTTCCAAGTCTGACTCAGCTGATGATACAAGTTCCAACACCCCGACGAACCCTAGCAAAAATGACATCTCAGCAGCCAACAAGTCCCCTGCGTCAGATGCCCCCGATCCCCCGGCAACCTCTCAAGTCCCCAAGACTCAAGCTACACCGGTGGCTCAAAAACAGACACAGAAAGCTGATCACGTGGTTGATCCTCCCGCTTCCGCTACCTCGTCGAGCAACGTTGCGGTTCAAACCAAGGCGCCAGCACCAGCAGCTGTCTCTAACCCGGTTACCTCAAGTTCGTTGGTTCCAACGCCCACTTCCACCTTCATTCCGTTGGCGACACCCGTGGCAGTGGCAGGTACCCGCAACAGAGGTACCAACAACGTGAACTCTGTAAAGCATGGGTCTGTGATGACACAATCCTTCTCAACTCCTTTACCGGACCCGAATTCCAATTCCAACATCGGAAGCTCAGACGATCATACCAATGCTCAAGACGGATCGACTACTCCTCGAGCCAATGATACCGCCCAGATCGCTGCCATTGTAACTTTTGCACTACTTGCATTCTTTGCCCTTCTCTTCGTCATACCTTTCATTCGTCATAAACTCAAAGCAAGAGCTGAGCGCAAGATGTATGGAGATGGAGACAGTCCTGAATTTATCAATGAGTTTCAAGTTGATTTGAAACAATCAGCCTCCTCGTCAGACATCAACCACTCATACCAACATGGTATTTCGGATCAATCAGCGGCTAAAGGCATGGTTGACAGCCAATTCGACTCGCAGAGCCATCTTTATCATAACGAGGTCCTACGTGGCGACATCTCGCATCAATCTGTTTCCTCGGACGTGAATATGACGCAATGGTACCCTGAGAATCACTCAGAAGAAAGTAAAAGTGAGGACACCATCAATCTTCATGTTTCGGTCCGACTGCACCCAATTTGTCTCACTGACAATTTTCTTTTGACGCCAGGTCATCATCGCACGAGTATACTTCCTACCATGCTCTTTCAACATCGCACTCACCAAGCCCACGCCGCTTTGCAAGAAAGAGTTCACGACGATGATACCCCAACTAATTTGATTATCTACAATCCACCTGCCCAAACCAATCCGATTGATTTTGTCGTCACTCAACCTGCAAGAGCTCATCCCGGTCATGGAGTTTCTGTTGATCCAATCTTTGGTTTGATGCCTTCAAATGTTAGGGCTAGTAGTGTTTACTCTCATCAAACAATGGGTGCTATGCTAGCTGACGATGGAAGAGGTGGTCACGCTATGAGCCATGATATCCCACCACTTCCACCACTAACCGATGCTAAGATGAATTGAGTATTGGCACGAGTGATTCATCCACCTCGAAATCTCAGCACTTTTGTTCTCTACATCTTATCAAACTTCATCCTTAGATTAATTTCTATCATTTTTCATGGTCTTATTTTCACTGAACTTTACCTTCGTCATTTCTTCTGTCATATATCTTGCATAGCATGAACCAGACCTTTTTACCTGCAAATCATGTGCCCTGGATCGGTTCCTTGGATTCTTTCTCTGTGATGTCTTCATCTAAGTTGTTGTCTTTCATTTCATTTAAACAAGAGAATTAAATCTTTCATACTTACTTTAGATGTTCAATTTCTTTTGTACTCTATGGCTGAATTGGTTATAATTCTTTTATATCACTTTTAGACAATCTTGATTTTCATTTTCATTTTCTCATCCTCATTTTGTTTGAGTCATTTTATCCTATTTTCTTTTTTCAAGAACTCGTCTTTTTTGTAGTACTCTGGGATTGCTTTTTTTCTTATGACTTATCTTGTTTAGTTGATTTTGCATATATTGGGTCTTTACTCTTTAATTGAATCATTTTTCATCTCTTCTGATCTTTGAAAAATCTTTGCTGATTCCACTTTAAGAGTTCAAACTTTGATGCAAAGGACTAGTGATTTTTTTTAAAAGAAACCAAATCCTTGAGACACCCAAAAAGATGCAAGGAAAGTTTTGAGATTATCAGACTCGACAACATTTCTCTGGTTTCTTCTGAGAAGTCTGTTTTTTCAAGGCACTGATGATTTATCCACAAGGGAATAGAAACCCCATGGTATGTTTAATCAACATAATATGTAAGCCCTTCTACCTGTGCCAGGTCATCTCTAATTAGCACATGTAGCAAAAAGGCCTGCTTCAGGCGCAACATTTACCCTGCTTTAGGTGTGAACAAAGTGGAGTTTGGTACCCAAAAACAACACCAACAAAAGGCCCTGATTTTTCTCACATATCTCCACAAGTGCATTCCAGGTAAAGAGATGGACTTGGAGCTTTTCTAAAAGAAATCTGTCTGAACCTGTGAGGGTTTGGCTAGGAGTGGGGACTTTTTCAATTTGTCATATATGATGATCTTACTTAAACCATTCCCATTGATTCAAGACATTCATAACTCCTTGTCTAATCTCTCAGTCTCAAAGCAGAAGATCATCAAGCTAACAAAGCTCTGTTTTTTATATCTCTTTTGGCAAAGATTTAATCATCTGTAACTTTGAAATTAACTGAGGCTCTTGCTCCTTGCAAGAACCCAAGCAAAGGGTTTACATACCACTAAAAACAGGTTTGCCAATCTGATAAATGAGTTGTATAGGCTCAAAAACTACAACACTGAATTTCACATTTTGTTTTTAAAAAAACTTTTCTTGATTCTAAATAAAAGCAGGACATCAAATTTCCATCCCACATATAACAAGTCAAGGAATAAACCATTCCTTGAGTATAACCCAGAATAATGGAATAAGCTTTATCAAAAAAGACACGCAGTTGATCAAACCCTGATATGTAGTCTAAGAGTTCACCCACCAAAACTTGACAAATGAGCAATTATAACAAAATGCCTCTGTTGACCCCATATCTGTATTGTTTTTGGCCAAGATACAATCAACTCTCTATCTCTCTCTAATTATGTATGTCTAGTTTAGCAGGTATTCTTTTCTTATACATTCAAAGCAATATACAGTCAAACCCACACAAATGCATACCTGCGCAGCTGCATAACCCATGATAATTATGGGATGCAAAGTTAAATCTGGGAGTTTTTTCCCAGTTTCCCAGTTTGTGTTTTTGGCTGTGTTTGGAATGTTCCCATGTTCTCCCAGTTCCCCAAAATACAGCCAAAAAAAAAAACTGGGAAACTGGGAAAAACTCCCAGATTTAACATTTGTGGGATACAAAGTAGAATCCAGGCATGTGCCCGGCTTTGTGCCCGGAATTATTTTGGCAGTAAATTTTGATTTTCTGGGCAAAATTCCGGGCCCAGAATTCAAATTTACTGCCAAAAAAAATCTGGGCACGAAGCTGGGCACGTGCTTGGATTCTGCTTTGTAGCCCGTATTTGTACCCCAAATGCATAGAAAAAATCTTGAATCTTGACACTTTTTACTACCAAAATTGACAACAGAAATCCATAAGTTAACCCATCAAAATGCATGCCAAAGTTCTTTCACCCAAATTATGCAATTGCACAAGCCTGACTGTAATATGTATATGACATTACAAAATCCAAGTTTTGTTTAGAAAAATCTTATACGTACTTGGTACTGGCAGCCAAAGAAAAAAACTCCATAAAGTCTTATTTAAAGGGATTATGTATGTATGGGATTGATAAATTTTTGTCTGTTAGACTCCTGTACATATATTACGAGGTATTGGGTGGCCCGCCACCCATAGGTATCAAGTTGAGGCAATCGGTACCAGTACGGGCAAACACTACTGTGACTCATTAACTCGGATTACAATTCATCAACTCGTATTACAATTCACCCAATGATCTGACAACACTACTACATCTACTTAGCCAGCTACAACCAAATTCAACATTATCTGTTATCATCACTCGTATATTATAGTCAAGTTTAAAAGGCCCTTTATAACCATATACAAATCTACAAGAAAAAGAAATTAACTTTTCCTACTGAAAGCTTTTTTTCTTTTTTTTCTTATTTTCAATTTCTCATCATCTTAATGATTTTGATTCTCTAAATATATCTTTTGTATCTTATGTATAAAATTCAATCTAAAAAACCTCACCAAATTCAAAAACCAATAATCAAATCTTGATATATAATCCACCAAAATAAAACCCAAAATAGAACCCCCAAAAACCAAAAAAAAACCAAACCCCAAACCTTGAATTCATTCACCTAAAAAGGTGTCCCAAATTTTTTATGTTTACAGTAAATTTTACAGTCTCACAAAAGTTGTCATACTGTAAAACTACCATAAAAAACCTGCCACTTGAAACCCCCTATTGTATAGTAGGGATTGGGCAAGGTTAAATTTTGTAAAACTGAATTTAGCTGCAACTCCAACAAAGGGCCTGGCAGATCCACCGCAAATCTAGACTACTTATATCTGCATATGTATAAACAGACAAGGTTTTCAAATGGAGATGACCTGAAAATGTGTCAGATCAAAGGAGATCACGTGTCTTGAGGACGGGTGAGTGGAACACACAATAACAATTTTTGGATCATATCACAAGCAAAAAAAATGTTAATTGCAGGACTTGTGGATAGTTGTCCGTTTGATTGTATTGAAAATTATCTCTCTTGATCAATTTGGAAGTAGTTGTCCAGTTTTATTGAATTGGAGATACATGAAAATACTCTAAAATATGATTTTACAAAAATTCACTTTGCCCAATCCCTAGTAAGAGCATCTCCAATGCTCCCCAATCTGAATGACTAAAGGTTATGTTTCTGTCAGAAACGTAACTTGTATTGAAGTTTTTCAGAAAAACATCATCCAACGCCAAGGTTGAGTTTCCACATGGAACCTCCCGTGTGAACTTGGTTTTTGGGAAATGACACACTCCCATGCTCAGGTCAGCAAATTTGCTGACCTGGCCAAATATTCTGAATCCCAGTATCCCAACGACTATTGGGCCAAAAATGAAAAAATTGATACATCCGTGGACTACCTTTCTCTTTCTTTGCGTGAAGTGAGCGCAATTGATCACATGTATTGTGTGGAACACAATAGGTGTGATCAACCAGTTACGTAGATGAAGACATATGGTGACGGGGGTTCAACCTCAAATGAACCCTATGGGGGGTTGAGAAAGAAGCTCAGTTGTCCGTTGCAGGGCGCTGTCACCTGAAAAAAATTACAGCTGTCCAGCTGAGGGTAGGGCTATGACTCGGCAACGGGGCGGCAGAGCCGGCTCCGGGGCCGAGCCGGGCTCTGCCACGGCCCTGGGGGTCTCCAGAAAACTACCGGGCAGGACAGGGCCAGCTCTGGGCCGAGCCGGCCATTTTGGAGCTGTTTTTGGAGCTTGGAAGGTCCGCTCGATAACATGAATTAATCAAGCTTACAACCACCTATAAGCCTAGAACAAGAAAACAAACTAACAAAAACAAACGAGTGAAAACATAAGAAAAAGAAAAAAACAAATGAGTGTGAGAAATAATGAGTGTATAGAAAGTAGATTAGAATGAAAACAAGATAATAGATCTACTTGGATAAAACAATATCCCAAGACTTGAGACAGATCTGTGCCTCAAAGTTTTGATTAGTCATAGAAGATCGATAATCAGACATAACCCTAGAACCGGCAGAAAAGATTCGTTCGGAAGGGCCACCTGAAGCAGGAATGGCAAGCATATACTTAGCCATCCGAGCAAGGACTGGCCAATTTGATTGGTTTGTTCTCCAAAACACTAAGATATCAGTACGCTCATCCACAAGTGGGGCAAGAAGGTACTCCTTCACTTCGTCTTCAAGTTGAATAAACTTGCGTCGTTTGATGAAGTGATTTGGTCGGTCATCATCGTCATTGAGCACAGGTTCCGGGTCCACAATCTCAATCTCAGGATCTTGAGGGATTTTAAATGGGGTGGGAGATTTTTACACCGTACACTTTACACCGGATTATCCGGTGTAAAAGGAGTCAGTGTAAAAATATAATTTACACACCGTAGTTTATATTTTTACACCTATTCATTTTTTTTCATGTCGGTGCAAAAAAACAGGTGTAAAATATCAGGTGTAAAATTCTGTGAATGGCACGTGATTTGCATTTTTACACTGGGTGTTTTACACCGGGTGTGTCGGTGTAAAATATTCATGTGTAAAAGTACATATTAGGGGGGGTACCGTGGTTTTTACACCGGGTCGGTTTACACCGGTTACTTCGGTGTAAAACCCCCAATGCAATATTACCACTTTACCCCCTCAACCTTCATTTTTACACCGCCTATTTACACCGACATCGCATTGCCCTCTTTCCTCCTATTCATAAGGTTCCACCGATATCAGATGTCCCATACCTGGATAGTGAAGAACATGCCACCTTATCAATGGGTATCTCTGAGCTTGAATCCCCCATATTCGGCGAAATATCCATGCCTTCCTCCTCGATCCTTGATGGATATCCCCCTTTCCAGCTTTAAAGGATTGTACTCGTCAGAAGATCGAGCTCTGATGTTATCAGATTTATCGCATTGGTTCCCAATTTCATCATTATCACCCCAATCGACACTTCTCAACGAGGCCCTAACGTCGAAATTCCATAATAGAATGGGTCAACAGGGTTCACATCCAGCTGGAGTGTACCCTGACGATGAAGACCCATTCGAGATGCATTCCGTCCCTTCAACTATGACTTCCTGTCCATCCGATAGTAAGGACGAACGGTCCTTAATCCCCAATCGACGTACACAAGATTTGGATTATATCGAAAGCAAAGATATCCTCATTACCCGCGTTGCCAACCATCTGCTCCAGCTGTCACCTACAAAGTCATCAGTGTCTGATCTCATCACTATGACCGATACTGAGCGTAGTTCAACGGAGACGCCAGAAAGCCCGAAGCTTAAAAAGTCCAAAAAGAAGAAACATCAACAAAAAACCACTGAATCTCCTTCTCAACATACCAGATCAAAGCACGAGCGGGATCGCACGCGAAAGCACCAGCACCAAGCAAACGCAGATACCGACACCGAGATCCCACCTCGCTCGAAAAAACAAAAAACCAAAAAAAACAAGGCCAAAAAGGCAAAGAAGACACATGTCTCTGAATCAGATCATAGATCCCAATCAGATTGTGGTAGTGCAAATCCCGGACAATCTCAACTTCAACTTCAACTACCCACCAATATATCCAGCTTTACCGATTTCATCGACCACGGTTGTGAACTCGACGAGCAAATGTATCCCGTCTATCCAAACGGAAATACCGTGTTTGTCAAAGCCCCCAATAGACCAGTAACCAACTTTGGTTTTATTGGTTGGACGCATACCATGAAGACGGACAACTCCCATAAAGACTGGAAAATCTTAAGATTTAAGTGTCTGGGTGTAATTCTTTGTTCGGTTTCAACATGCCCCCTAACTGGATCACCTCCAACAGGCCGCCACATGATCTCTGAGCTGATAGAGCGGTTAGTAAGGACTTCTTCTGCGAGATAGTCTCAATGTTTTTACTAATATAATGTTCTATCCACAGCGGCGACGTGTGTCCCATCAGTGGGTGTGACGGCATTCAGGTTCACATTCCATGCAATGGCCGATGTCGAATTGACGAACACAAACCATCCAATTGGCGCCTACTACGACATCAAGGGCAGCATGATCACGTCTGGCCTTCGGCTAAAAAGGCGCCCCCGTTGGCGAAGCAAAAGTTGAAAGAGATCATCATTAACGACCCCACCACTGGGCCTTTATCATTGAAGGTATGCATAATCTTCTGTGATGATTCCTTTCTGATTTCGTATTACAAAGAAGTTAATGACTGGCTTATTATGTGGTACCAGGTTGGGCGAGCCCATGTAGGGACTGCTCCTATACGTACCGTATCTGACATTCATCCGTCGTTTGACCATGTCGACCGCCTGGGTAATTTGCGTCGTGCATTCCTGGTTCAAGAAGGTCTGATGCCGGACTCACAAGATAAGGAGGCCGGTGACAAGTGGCTCATGCAATTTATATATTGGTCCACGTAAGTAATTGGCACTTTGACTTACTTTTCCAGAATGGTTTGCTGACAATTTTGCGTCAAATCTCATTCCAGTCAAGGAATGAGAATTGTGTCGGCGTCTTTCAAAGTCGAAGACATTCATTTGACTTTCCAAAGTAACTGGATGGCACAAATTCTTGTCAATGAAGAGGACGGAATAGCTTACGAGGGAGGCCTTTTATCCGACGTTACCTACCGCTTTTTCGAAAACGGATACCTGTTGACAACTTCTATGTATCTAGAAAAGTTAGAAAGATGGGTTCCCATCCTTCTCTCGTGGATCAACGGACTTAGTCAGCATCATTACAAAGCACACTTCAAGACCCTCTTTGTCCAGATCGAACAAACATCAATGTCTGACGAACAGAAGAGTAGACTCACTGAACAAATCGTCGACTTTTCACTTGCACAGAAGTCTGGATTTATCGAAGCCTACATGGATGTGTTCAATGTCTCTCGAGAAGTTGCCCTTTCGAAGTTACACGGCTGCGAACAGCACTTTGGCCAGGCTATTACTCGACTCAGGAAAAATAGATCCATTGTCCCGTGGCAGGACGAGGTAAGTCACGTTATAATGCATCTCCCTTCACGTGTAACTCCCCACTAACCCTATCTTTGCGCTTTTAGAAAAGCTGGGTGGCAAAATGCAATGCCTTGATGGAGCCGGACAGCCCTGGAAACACCCTGGATGACAAATTCGTCGTATTATCCCGGGCATTTCCTCGTGCCAAGAGGTGGCTAGACTGGTGGCGCACCTCGGACATCCAGGCCATGCTCTTCCCTGCCAGGAAGCGCATGCCTCTGGATGATCCACCTTTGGACAACGAAACGGGCGAAGAAACTGGCGATGTGTCAAGGAAACGCAAAAAGCGAGGCCGGGATGATGGTTTACCTTCGACCACCAACGGCCAAGAATCCATGCACAGGATCTACTACCTACTTTGGTACACATAAGGTTACATAATGACACATTACAAAGCCTTTCTAACATTAACTTCCATCGCCAGCCCTGGGAAATGTAACATTATTGGCGGTATTATTCAACTTTTAGCTTTTGTCCAAAGCTTGGAAAGAGATCACCAAAACCTCAACCGAGGTATCTCTGTCGCGTATGGCTCTTCCCAGAAGAACTGGGAGGGCCTAGTCAAAGGAATGCAAATGTCCAAACCGACGAAACAAAAGTTCATCGCAAACGACGGCCGCCCTCCCGATACCACCGACGAACTTTTGGGAAATGTGTCAAAGAAGTCGAAAAGAGGACCAGGAAGACCCAAAGGCTCTCAGAATGTCATGCGCCAGCCTTTGACTACGTATCAGTCATACAAAAAAGGTACGAAGCAAGGCTCTCGCAATCGTTGTTGGCAGTCTTCGACGCTCGAGTGCCTATACACGCTTTTTGGACCCCTTTGGAGCCGACACGCTACAGTCAACGGGACTCAAGTTATTCATATCATCTATACCCACTTCACCAAACGTTCGACCCTTCAACTACAGGGTAAACCAATCCTTGGGCACCTATCTACTTATCAGAATTTGATACACACCGCCCTGCAAGGCCTTGGCACCTTTCCTGTCGACGGTTTTGCCTCTGCAGATGCGGTCATGGAAATATTACTTCGACCAGGTCGTAACTCAATTGGACCAATGTTTGAATTACCCATACTCAAAACCTCGAGATGCACGGCGAACATCAACCACAGCTCCAGCACGTTGACTTCAAGAGCCATTCTACAGGTTTTCCCCTATACTTTTACCGAAGCTGGACTGTCTTACGCACAGTTGGGTCTATTGTTGGAACGATGGGTGTCTGAAGGACTGTCCTCCAGCGACTGTGTATGCCAACGGTGTCACCCAGACGAAGAAGGTGACAGTGTTGGCGACGACGTTGTCGTATGTGAACCACGGCGCAATAACGTCGAAGGCTGTGCGATGATCAAAGAGACAATCAAAATTCATCTCGTGGACATTAAATCAGCACCAATTCATCTTTACTTCACTTTAGAAGGTGTCATGAATATGCCGGAGGGCGATGAGCGCGACGCGTATCAGGGCGAAACTAACTGGCCAGCACGGATCAAGATTGGCGAAGTTGATTATTACATGATGACCCGTGGCTTTTGGGGTGCTTTTCATTTCTGGTGCAAGGTAGTGCGGTCAGTGGAAGGAGTATTAGGTGTTTGGCATTATGACGAGGCTGAAAACCAAGGAATTGCTCGACTTCTGGACCGGGACATGACCAGCATCGGTGGTTGTCAACCGCACACCAGCTGGTGTGCTATTCGCGCATCCCTTTTGAACAAGAACGCCGTCACATTGCTGAAATCATACGAGGTCTGATGAAAGAATTTCCCCAACACCATCATTCCATCCCATTCTCGATGCTGTTGCCAGACTTTCCGGTAGGAGGTGGGTTGCCATCTGCCGAAGTCATCGCTCAGGACCTCACAGTGGCCACTGTAGTATCCGCGACATCAAATCCAATTGACCTCGCTGAGGATGATCAAGCTTGGGACAAATTGGCCTCCCTTCCGGACAACGAATGCCTGGAGGAATTATTGATACCGAAAAGCCCGATAATACCACCTACCAATCCCTTGAAAATCAAGGTGAGAATGGCGGCGCACTCATCCCAACCTCCGGTACCTATTGAACTTCCTAATCATCTCGCGGTCACCACCGAAGAGAACCTAATTCCTGGTAGGTCCAAACAATTTCTCTAGTTTGTATAATTACTGACACCTTTTTTGCTTCTTCGCCTGGTCTGCTGTCTTACCCTTGACAGTTAAAAGGAACCCTCGACGTTCGAAAAAACCTGTTCAGGATGATATACCTGTGATACCTGAAACTGTAAAACCGGTCAAAGGCGTCCGAAAACGTGTACCTAAACGTTGATGTTGATCTTAATTTCCTTTTTTTTTGGGTTGGTGAAGGAGGGGATTGGTGAACTGGTTTCTTCGTTGGAAACTTGGTTTACACGGTGGCTGTGTTTGTCTTTAAGTTTTTCCTCTCATTGTTATATGTATTTGATTTGATTTGGTAATCATGGTCACTATTTTGATTTTCTCTCATTGTTATAATTGTAATAATAAAACATGGTCACTTTTTCTATTTTGTCTCATTGTTATCATTGTAATAATAACGTATGGTCATTGGTCGCGTATCCAGATCTCATGATCTAGCATGAGAGAACCCGGTGTAAAATGCCTGCAGGATCCAATGTAAAATTGGAATTTACCTGTGGCTTTTTACACTTTTACACTGTGCATTTTACACCGGGATATTCGGTGTAAAAGGGTTTTGTGTAAAAGTCAGTTTGTGAGGTGTGAAATGCAATTTTACACCGGATAATTTACACCGAATGTGTCGGTGTAAATGTACACTGTGTAAAATTGCAATTCAGCCGTTCTTGTCAGGATTTTACACCTTTGTCTTTACACCGTTTTTTTCACACCGGCGTAGAAAAAAATTTTACGGTGTAAAATTATAAATTACGGTGTGTAATTTGTATTTTTACACTGACTCAATTTACACCGAATAATCCGGTGTAAAGGGCACAGTGTAAAAATGCACCTCCCCATTTTAAATTTACGCGCTTCCTCGGTAAAGTAATGTATGAGTTCATCTTGGCCAAATCCGAGTTCTTCTAAAGTAAAAGCAGTGACAGCAGTGAGCTTTCGGCGAGGGTCGATAATTGGTGAACATATGTAAACAGGCTTCTTCAAAGCTAATGTGGCATATCGGACTATTTTCTTGACCATAGGACGAATTGCTGCCTTCAAGTTGATACAATCAGATGAGACCCAAGCCTATGTAAAAGGATGGGTTAGAAATTGTGTAAATATGAACAAGTTAATATGGAAAGAAATACTTACTTTTTCAAGTTTTTCAACCAGCCATTGATAGTCGGGCATTGCTTGTGAGAAGGTGGGATAGCCCTCAGCTTCGATGTCCTTGATCACAACAGCGAGAGGTCGGAGAAACTTGACTAAGGAGCCGACCAAGATCCATTCGTCTTCGGTCAGGAGATAAGGCTCCAACGATTCATTGATGTTACAATAGTACTGAAGAACCTTCTTGAGTTCAAAGAAACGCTCGAGAGAGTAAAACGTTGAGGACCATCGAGTTGAAACCTCGTGGATGAGTCCGACCTTTCTAGTCTGTGATGAAGAGGCAATACATTGATCAAGGGCCTGTTTGAGCTGAGTACTCAATCGGACTCGTTTATGAAAACCGCGAATTCGAGTGAGAATTGAATGGACTTCGAGATGAGGAGTAGGTTCGATGAGAGAGTTAGTACCATCAGGAAGATCATTTCCTGGGTCTTGAGGTAGCTCAGGATCCAAAGCACTAAGGGGATCAGGCGGGGTCTTGCTGTCGAAAATAGAGACTCCAGCTTTGGCGACGAGATTGATAACGTGGGCAACACACCCATGGAGGTTCTTCTCAGGATCGAAATGAGGTATAAGTTTCTTGAGCTCGCGTCCCATGGTGAGATTGTTGGAAGCATTGTCGGCAGTGATGCAGTAAAGTTTGTTGGTGATTCCAAATTGATCCAAGGTGTGCTTCAGGAGAGAAGCCATGTTTTTACCGGTATGAGATCCATCAATTTCCTTCAAAGCTAAAACAACAGATTTCATTTCAAAATTATCGCTCAACCAGTGCGCTGTGATTCCGAGCATTGGTACACTGCTGGGTGAAGTCCAGGCATCGCAAGTGATGCTGATGAATTCTAACTCAGAGAAAAGACTAGTTAACCAATTACGAGCGAGACGGAATTCAGCAATGATGCCATCATTGATGGCGGTTTGTTTTGACAGGATAGGCGCAACAGCTGGGTTAATCCAGGATACAAGGTCGCGGAACTCCGGGGCGTCCACTAGCGATAATGGGAGCTCTCGATTGACGAGAAGACGGATCACGGCGTTGGTGAGGTTTTTCCTGTTGAGCGGTCCAAACTAAAAGAGGTGACCTTGATCAGTCAAAGTCACAAAGAGGAAATGTGAAAAGATGAGAAAAAAGTTGAGAAAAAAGATGAAACTGGGAAAAAAAGTAAAAACTTACGTTGGAATACTTCCCAGTTGCAGAGAAGGATGTGAGAGTCTGTTGGGATGTGTCGATTGGAGGTTTGATGTGGTGAGAACGGGATAGGTGGCGGGCCATCAATCTGGTACTTGAGGTCTTCAAATCGACAGCGATTTCCTCTTCACACACAACCACAGGCGCCTCTAAGTCTGAAGGCTTGTCGATAAAGCCTTTGTTGGCACGGCAGATGTTCTTGACGCTTTTGTCGGGGAAGGTTACTGTTGAAAAATACTGCCAAACCCACGAAGTTCGGTTGGTGGCAGTATTTTCTGATCCAGCTGCACTAGCCGCAGCCGAGACTGAGTCGGATGGTGTGATGGATGTTGTGCTGGAGGTGGTTGACATATTGGAGTTCGGATCGGTGACGTTGCGGCGAAGACTTCGGCGTGACATTGCGATGGAAGGTATTCAAACAGGGTATGGGTGAAAGGGTGCTGGCAAATGGGTTCGGGGCGGTACAAGGGTATGCGGTAAAAGGGCAGAAAGAGCTTCAAGACGCCTTTCACCCTTTGTTTTACAGGATTTTTCTCGGCGGCACCGGCCCCGAGTGGCTCTGACACAGAGCTTTTGTCAGTATCATCAGGTTAGGGTTACGGCCCTGGGTTCGGCAATGGCCTGCCTCTGGAAACCCTCGGGCATACTCGGGCGGGCAGGGCCAGAGCCGAGTCATAGCCCTAGCTGAGGGAAATACTGAGCTGTACATGTATTCAGATTCAGCCACATTGGAGATGCTCTAATACTCAAACCCAATTCACTTACTTCTGTTCATCTTCATTAAACCATACTCCTTACTCCTTAATTAGGACCCTGGAAAGCCCCTATGGAACCATCTGACAAAAAATGTATCAATCGGGGGTCAAGATGTTGGCTGAGGTACCGACAAAATGTGTATCAATTGGCAAATTTTCAAAAAAACGCATAAAAACATACCAACGGAAAATAGCAATTAGGGCTGCAAACCGGCCCTGGTAATGCCTGAAGGCCTTCCAAAATCAATCAGGGCCAGGCAGGGCACTCCCTGAGTCTGAAGCCTCAGGGCCAGGCAGGGCCAGGGGCTGTTTTTAGCCACAAAAACCACTAAAGAGAGTCATTATTTCATTCAAAGAAATTGTAAAAGAGTGACTTACCGTGGGATTTTTCGGAGGAAAATGATATGCGGCCCCAGTGCCCAACCCGCCCAAGGACCCCTCAGGGTGCGCTTGTGATCATCAGCACGTTAGGTTTGGCGGCCCCGGGCGCGTACTGTGAGCGCTCTGAGATGGCTCGGACAGAGTCGGCCAGGCGGGGCCGGGTCCGGGTCACAGCCCTAATAGCAATACAGCAATACAGGTACCAATTCTGTATCAAATGGCAGGTCACGGAGGTGAAACCTTGAAAAACAGCATGTTACCAGTGGAAAAGGGTCAAAACTAGGGCTGTGGCCCGGCCCCGCGAGTTTGTGGCCGCCCTTGGGGTCCAAAACCGGCCTTGAGCAACCCAAGGACCTTGGGAAAACACGCAGGGCCAACCAGGGCACGCCCTGAAAGCATGGTCACGGGGCCAAGCGGGGCTAGGCTCACATCTAGGGGCAAGAAAGACTCAAAAAAACTCAATCTAGTCTCACTTACAAGTTAAAACTTGATCTTGGCTCACTGGTAGGGGCAATAAAAACTCAAACAGGGGATAACTTTTTACTGGTATTTCCAAAACATGTGTATGAGGACTTATCTTGTATAAAAAGAGAAAACATTGTTGAGCGCCTACTTATATAATAAGAAACTCAATAACAAGAGCACACATGATTGAGCGCCTACTTAGATTATAACAAACTCTGCCTGTACTTAGATTTAGCATGTATTTAATCAAGAGCATATTTGATATTGAAAAAGAAACTAAACAAACTTTCTTGTTTGTACTTCCTTAGATAATACTAAGATAATATCTTATTCCAGGTCTTGAGGCAAACTTGGGCCTCAAGATTCATAGGAGTGAAAGAGGCCCGGTGATTGCTCATAACTCTCAATGCATTAGAAAAGGTACTCTCAGAAGGAGCGCTTGTGGCAGGTACTGCAAGCATTGCCTTCGCCATTCAAGCAAGGTTGGGCCAGTGACGTTTGTGAGTTTTCCAGTAGACAAGAGGTTGGCATCTCTCATCTTCTTGAGGTGCGGTGAGGAACTCGTTGACCTCGTCCTCAATAGGAACTGTTCTACGGCGTTTGATGAAATGTTGAGGTCGATCAAAGTCCAGGGTTTCCTCGTTTTTGACAATCTCAATGTTGGGGTCCAAAGCTGGTCTGAATTTGGCAATGTCATCAGTAAAATATTTAATTAAGTCTTCTACTCCCCAACCGAGGGATTCCATAGTCTGAGGTTGGACGGCGTTAAGTTTAAGACGGCAATTGAGGATTGCTGCACATATGTAGACTGCCTTCACTTGAGCTGCCTCTTGGTATTGGATGATCTTCTTGACCATTGGCATGAAAGAGGCTTTGAGTTCCCGGCATTTTGAATCAACCCAGGCCTAGAAACAAACAAAGACTATAATCAGCAAATTTTCATACAAAAGAAAAGAATAGTAAAGAAAACTGAAAGATTGAAATACTTACAGTTTCAAGTCGTGCCACAAGCCACTGGTAGTCTGGCATAACTAGAGAGAAAGTTGGATACAAATGGCCTTCCATCCGGTTGGTCATGGCAGCGAGAGGAGCTAAAAACTGGATAAGTTTTCAACCAAAGTCCACTTGTCATGTTCAAGTTTGAAATCTTCAAGTGCTGGATTACAATTTAACTGATACTCTAAGACGACTCAAAGTTGAATGAATTGAGAAAGTGAAGCATGGGTTGATGACCACCGAGTTGAAACCTTGTGGACTAAACCTACTTCCTGTGCCAAGACAGCACAGCTCGTGATTGCGTTGTCAAGGGAGGTTTTGAGTTAGCTACTATGTTTGATTTTTTTGTGAAAGCCATGTATTCTGGTAAGTATGCTTCTGATCTCGGCAGTGGAAGTAGGTTCAACAAATAAGGGAACTGATGATTGAAGTTGTGGTATAGCAGGATCGAAAGCATTCATTGGTTCAGATTTATCTTTTCAATCAAAAACTGCAAGTCCTGCCTTGGCCACAAGGTTGATGACATGGGCAATACATCCGTGGATACTTTGAGAGGCATTGAACTGAGGAATCATGGTTCCAAGGGCTAGGACCATGGTGGTGTTATTGGATGTGTTGTGGGCAGTGATGCAGTACAGACACTCAGAGAGGTTGAAAGAATCAAGGATATGCTTGAGGAGTGAAGCCAAGTTGGCACCGGTATGAGGTCCATCAATTGCCTTCAAAGCAAGAGTGATACCGCGTAGCTGAAAGTCGTCAGAAATCCAGTGCGCGGTCACACCAAGCATCGCGAGGTTGGTTGGGGAGGTTCACCCATCACATGTGATACTGACATGTTTGATAGAAGAGAGGAGGTTGACAATGGCTGATTGTTTGGCTTGGAAGGTGTCCAGGATTCCATCTGAGATGGCAGTCTGTTTAGATAAGATGGCAAAAGCAGCGGGTTTGATCATGTTGATGATCTCTCGAAACTCCCTACCGTCAACAAATGAGACTGGAACCTCTCAATTGACAACCAAGCGGATCAATGCATCCTTGAGGTAGGCTCGGTTGAGAGGTTGGACCTAAAATGAGATAGAGAAAGGAATAAAGATAGAAATAAAGGTAAGAAGAGATTGATAGATGTGAAAAAATATGAAAGTACTTACTTGAACTGCCTCTCCATCAATATAGAAGTCCGCAATAGAAGGTTGATTAGTTTGAACAAGGGGTTCAATATGATGTGCACGAGAGAGATGTTGTATCATCAATTTTGTGCTGCCGTTCTTGTCGACAGCAAGAGATCACGGGAGGTGTGTCGGCATTGTTGGCAGCGGTGTTGGCGTCAATCAGTCCTTGTTGGGCTTGGCAGATGTTCTTGAGGACACCGTTGACCTCTTCGGTGACAAAGTATTGCCACACCCAAGAAGATTGTGCGGTGGTCATGGTGTTGGAGTCTACTTTGGAGATGGAATCCAAGGGAGCCAGGCTGGAACTCGGAGTCGACATCATAGAACAATGTAGAGTTGAAGCAGATCTAGTGGCAGGGGTTCTAGAGACGGGGGTTGACATATGATAAGGAAATTGATCGAGATATCCCGATAACTGGAAAGTTTGTTAATTGAAGATCTACGTGATCACAACATTCATGAGAAAATTGGTTTCATAAGGGTCGGCTGCCTGGGTGGAGCAGCCAACCTGGGGCGCCCGCGGGGCTTTTGTGAATCTCATCAGGTTAGGTTTACGTGTCCCAAGGCGTGGACCGTGAGCTTCCTGGATACCCTTGGGCATAGTCGGCCGGGCAGGGCTGAGTCCGGGTCACAGCCCTAGTCAAAACTGCCCAAATTGAGGCAAAAACCGTCAGATGTTACCGACAAAATTGGTATCAAAGGGCTCAAAAAGCCACTTTTTCAAGGTATCAATCAATCAATTTTCCCCAATTTCTGGTTAGATGGTTCCATAGGAGCTTTCCGGGATCCTCCTTAATTTATCTAAACAATTCTAAAGCTACAGCCATATTCATAATTGATGAACATTTGAAAAAAAAAAAAACTTTTCAAATGATCAACGCAAATTGTAAACAGGTACAGCCCAAAACATTCACTTGTCATTTGTCGCAAGTTCATCAAAACTGCAAACGGCTGTATATAAGTCTTCTTTTTTTTTCAAAACCAAAAAATAAAATTTCACAAACAAATCACACACAAAGACAAAGACATAACAAATCATAGAATTTGATTTTTTTTTTCTTTTCAACACTCCCACCACCACCCACAACCTTCCATCTTCATCTTCTCTTTTTTGAATCGTTTTCCCACACAACTTCTTCAAAAAAAACCCAAATTTCAGAAAAAAAACCAAAAAAACACTCCCAGAAAAAAAAAAATTCATAGAAAAGAAAAAAGTAATATTCAAATAAACTCAAACTTTCTCTTTTGTTTTTGTTATGCGTTTTTTTTTTCTTCCCTTTCGTCTCGTTTTACTCTTCTAATCTTGATTAAACCTTTGTAAAGTTTTATCTTTAACTTGTTCCATAAATCCTTTTTTACTATCATCATACATTCCAACTGGTGTACCTAAAAAAAACCCACACACACACACACCAAAACCCAATATGATATCAGAAATTAAGCTCCCTTCTACTCTGTTTGTATTCAGAAACTCAGCGGGAAAAAAAAGACCCATCACATACCAGTCGAAGCACCAAGTCCAACTCCTTTTGTATATTGTGAAGCCGAAACCGGTTCGACTCGTCCTCCCGTTCCATTTCCTAATCCTTCACCTTTTGACCATCCCATCTTAGCCAACATCTGTTCAAAAAGACAAACCAGATCCAAGAACCAAAACCAAATTAAATCACATCATCATCGATTAGATTTGGAAAAACCAAAGAGAAAATCGATTCAAAAAATCATTTTTTCTTACCTGACTACCCACATTACTAGCTTGGATTCCATCTTTATCAACCGAAACAGGTGTTTCGATCGGTAAAGGAGCAGGTTCATACCTAGCCTTCTTAGCTTCATGTAGATCTGAACTATTACTAATCGGTACATCAGGTTGACCAAAGGCTTCACGTCGGGCTGCTGCTCGATCGGTATACTTGGTTCCATTACTACCTTCTCCAAGATCACTACCACTTGCTGCTCTTTTGGTCGCTGTGGATTTCATACTGGCTTGTTTACGTAATCGTCCTGCTTTTCTGGCCGTTTCACTTTCTAAATTGGTCTGTTGATTTGTAAATCAGTATCAGTTTCGAGAAGGAGAAAAATGGTGTTCAAGAAAAATCAATTTGATGAATTTTTTCAATTGATGAAGTTCGGTTTTCATAGTCGATTGTTATTCAAAGTGACCAATGTGAATTTTGCAAAAAGAAGATAATAATATTTGATATGAAAAGTACGTCAATAAATTTATTCCTTCTCGTGATGATGATAATGAAAAAAAGTTTTTTGCAAAAAAAAGCCGATATAAGAAATCAAGAGCACCTTATGTAAATTAGATAATTCATTATGTCTTGCTAAATCCTCTGTTGATTTAAATTGACGTTGACAAAGTAAACAGGTAAGTCGAATCATATCGCTGAAATCATCTTCATTGCTGTTGTTGTTGTTGTTGTTGTTGTTGGTCTCATGATTCTGTAAGTTTCAAATCAATTAATTTTTCAATGAGTTTTTTTTCATTTCGGTCATTCAAGAGTTAAGTCAAAATTCAGTTTATCAATTTGAAGTGTGTTTAAATCTAAGCTCAAAGTAAGTAAATGATATTAATCAATGAAGTTTAAATCGAAACTTGATATGAGCTTTCTTTGAGAGATCTTCACATGTTCATATCTTGAAAATGAGAGATAGAGACCTTCGTCTAAAACACATAAGATAAATAAAAAAAACTCATAGAGATGTTTTCTCACAGGGTTCTCAGGGTTAGTGACCGGTTCTGAACTGTCTTCAGTGCTTGAAGGATCTTGAATCTTCTTGGAGTTCCATTTTTCAATATTTGCTGCCATCTAGAATACATAGAGGGGAGGACGATCAGTCTTGTTGATATTAAACTCAAGTAAGATCTGATTCAATAAAATCCACTAACCTTCTTGCTCGCGATTAATTCGGTACCTTTCTTTTTATCAGTCTTGGTTTCTGAAGCTTTTTGATGTTGCATGGTCAAAAATGTGAATATGAATAAACTGAAACTAAAAAAATTGATGATTCATATATTCTAAAACATTGAATAGTAAGACAGACCCTTTGCTTGTGTTTGATCAGTATGATTAACTTGAGAATCTTGCTTTGATGGTTCGGAAGACTTGTTTTCCGGATTTGTTGATTCACGACTTTCAACATTGTTTTGATCGACCGACGAAGAGACTTGCTGTTGGTCCTGAGAGAGAGAATCATTTGTAGGATTTAAATTGTTAGATGAGTTTGTGATTTTGACTGTCTCTGACTTGGAGCCGGACTGATCATTGTCAATTGACGACAAAAGTTCTTTCATATCTGCATCTTCATCTCTTGTAGAAGTCAGCTTGCCATCATGTGATTCTTGAGTTTTCTTAATACCATTGTGATCATCTGTCGCCTCTCCATTGGACCCTGCAGGAACGAAGACGGCTGAATAAGCTTTATCATCCCAGTAAGCTAATTCTTGTCCTCCAGGGCCTTGAAATGACCAATCAGAAGGAGTATAAACTGGATGAAATGAATGTTCATGAGCAAAAGTCACAGTCAAAACTCGAGATCGAATCTGAAAGCCACGAGGGAATAAACTCGTGTTCAAAAGAAGGGAAAGAGCTTTGACGGCGATCTGAAAAGAGATCGGTTGTTAGTTACAGGATCTAATTTGATAGGGATCGATTGTTCTGAGTAGAAGACACGCAAACCTGAACGTCAGAAAATTGAACAAAAGCGTAACCCCAGCTGCCACGAGTAAGTCGGTCTTTGATCAACATCACCTTTCTGATCGAGTCAGGAAGAACGGTTTGAGATGGATCAGGTATGTGCTGTAGGTGAGTAGCAATCTCTTGTTCGGTGGTGATTGGATCAAGTCCTCTCAATAAGAGTATAGAAGTCGGAGTGCCACCAATATCACGAGCCCCATCATTGAGAGCTGAAGGAGTAGGATCGATAGCTCCATTATAAGAATGATTACCTCCTGATTGTTCTTCATTCAAATCAACCACCGGTGGGGATCTTCGAACGCCTTCTCTTTCTCTATGTCTAATTTCATAAGGTATCTTTTCTTTTTGACTATAATCAATCTTGATTTGTAAGCCATCACCAGATCGATCAAAAGGAGAACCTTCGGGCTCTTTCCAAGTGACGAGTGGAAAGCAAGGCTCGACAAAGGAGCGCGCATCGTCTACAGTAGCAAAACGAGCGAATCCATAACGCTTACTGAGACCAGTGTTACGGTCATAAATGATGGTGACAGTATCGACTTCAGCACCATACTGTTCTAAAAAGGTACGCAAGGTGGCTTCATCAGTATGGATCGGTAAACCCATAAAGATGACAGATTGGGTAGGCGCTGATTTCTCTTTAGGTGGACCATGATTGAACTGGGTGTTTAAATCGTAGATCTTGTGGTGGTGATTCTCATGATGCCAACTTTTGTGACGGTCTTCATGAGGAGCGAAGCCTTGAGAATGGTACGAGGGCGAGGTGTTTGAGTTGATTGATGATGGACCACTTCTTGATAGAGGATGAGCATAAGGGTGAGGGTGGGATATATAACGCGGAGGACGCTGATGATGAGGTACAAACTGTTGAAGTTCATGAGTATAAGTGATTGAAAGGATCAAATGAAATGATGATGATGATGATGAACTATGTGAGTTTGATGACATACTTCTTGAGACCTTCGAGGATTATGTGGGTCATCATAAGACCTTCTAGAATCTGCAAAAGGAGCCGTAGGAATAGGTCGATCTGAAGGATCACGTTCATCATAATCCTGTCTTCGATCAAAGCTTCTAGGAGGACCGACATAAGGAGGACGAGATTGACGATCAGATGAAGGAAACCTAGGATCAATTTGAGTTCTACCATCATATTGATGATGATTAGAATGTCTACGAGGATCATGATAAGGTCTTTCTTCCGATCTAGGTTGAGGTCTTTCTTGATAATCTTCTGATCGATCCCATTCAGCAGAACGAGGTGTTCTAATATGATCTGAAGAATGACGATTATACATTTTGAAGGTCACTAGAGGTGAGAATGGATTTTGAAGTGATGATGATTGATGAATAATCAAGGTTCAAGTGATGATGAGTTTGAGTGAATGAATTCAATCGATCGATCGATAGCTTGGATGACTGAATATAGTAAAACTAAAGTAAAGTAGTAATGGTAAAGTGATGGTAAACTAATGATAAAGTCTTGTAATCAAGTTTGAGTACTTCTTTTGATGAGAAAGTGGGAACAATCAAACTCAAAATGGTAATCAGTCAATCAAATTTTAGAAAAATCCAGAAGGAAATCTCAATTCACATAACAACTACTAAATATTAAGACCCTTAAGAAAACACCATTCTCTGAGACTGCGCAGTCACTTTCTTTCCTTGGAACTTGACCTTTCATGACTGAGCGAGAACAAAATCTAAAATTATGACACGAGTAACAGAGAAGCTCAACTGCGAGCATATCGATTGGTCCTCAGACCCACTCGTCTGCTCAAGTATGTCGATCCACACACTACATCATCATCCGCTGCTGCTCACGAGACCAAACTATGATATTGAAAAAAATGTGATCAAAATCAAAGAGATAACCTGAACTAAAAGAGAGCACGAGAGAGAGAGAGAGAGCTCAATGAAAAATGTATCCTAACTTCAATTCACCAGTATAAAATTCCTCAGTTCATCTTCTCAAAATCAATTGATTCTTCATCCCACTTCCTTAATATATTTCTAGCACTAGCATATAATCCAAATGATTTTGAAAAGATTGATGGAAGATGAGCAAAGTAAACGCTCATCATCAATCCTATTCTTGAAAAAATGTACCATGAAACCAAATGTAAAGAATCTAAATAAGATAAATATGATGGGTTTTTAAATAACTCAGACACCTTTACCCAAACCAAAAATTATATTTTTTCAAAGTAAACCTTTTTTTGATCAGTTACCCCAAGTTAAAAAGGGGGTATAAAATTAATCCAACCAAAAGAAAAGAAAAACTCACAATTTATTTAGCTATAACTACCTACATCTCAAAAACTCAATCAAACTGTTTTCCCTTAACCAAAACTGAAGAAAAAATTCATCTTTAATTTTTGTATGTAATTCATTCATTCATTCAAGATTTTCTTCTTGGTTTATTCAAGAAACAAACAAACAAAATATTCAAATTCAAAAACTAATCCACGGTTTTGAGTTTCAACAAAAAAAAAGATTAAGTAGACCAATCAATATCACGACACTCCTTATACGCTTTTCCCAAAGCCCAAATAGTCCTAAACAACCCCACCAAAAAAAACAACAGAATCATCATCAATCAATCCATCCCAAAAAAAAAGAAAAAAAACCGCTCAATTCTTTCCAAGAAAGAAAGAAAAAAAAACTTACCAAGCAAACTTATAATTAGGATACATCACCGAAGTAGTTTTATTAAAAAGACCTTCAATTTCTTCTTGTTCCCATTCACCATTCCTCAATTGTCTTTGCAGTATCAATTTACATGCTTTTTTAATGATTTCTTGATGTGGATATTTAACTGAAATCAATCCTAAAATCACCCATGAAGTTTGAACAACTTGTGATCTTTTTTCATGTATATAAATCCCAAGTTCACATGACTTTTTTTCACACACACACACACATACACACAAATCAAAGTATTAGAATTTCGAGTATTTTTTTGGGGGGGAAGCGAAGGGAAGGGGAAAAGACTGACTTTGAAACTTTCACCCCAACCACCATCTTCCATTTGTCTATCAACAAGAAACTCACATGCTTTTTGAACGGTTTGACTGTTTTCATAAGTTTCTGAATTTAATGAAAGTGATTCAAGTGCAAACATAGTAGCATATGTAAAACTAAAAAAACAAACAAGAAAACCAAACACTGATCAGGAAAAGAAACTGATTTTTGAAAGTTCAGTATTGGATAATGTCGATTAAACTTACCAAACTGCCCAAGATCCATACCAAGATCCATCTTGTCTTTGTTCTTTACGAATAAATTCAATGGCAGATTTTCTAGCAAGACTATGTTTGTGAAAAGAAAATCATCATCATCAATTCAAGTCAAATTTCAACCCCGATCTTCGTCCCGCCCTCCCACCAAAAAAACAAATGATCAATCAAAGAAAATCACCAGCATCTTACCTAATCTCTTCTGATCGATAATCCTTATAATATTTATTAAACACACTTAAAGCCGTCGTACAAGCCGTTGTACATTCAACATAACACATCCTATGAAGATTTTGATTTAAACCCAAAGTTCAATTTTAGTTTTACATCTTCGCATTTCCAAAAGCCTACCCAAAAGAAAAAAAAATGAGATTTACTCTACCATTGTATTTGAAAAGACTTCAGCAGGACTAAGCCATTCTAACCATTTCGGACCACGAATCAATTCATAAGATCCATATCCACCATTAGAGTTTTGTAAACTTAAGATCACATCGACTGCCCAACACAATCTTTCCTTAGAAACCAATTTAGGTGTATACCTAATTGATTGAATCAAATCATCCTTCAGTTCAGCTCAAGAGTCTTTCAAAGTTCTAGAAAAAGAAAACGAAGAAAAACTGACTCTAATTCTTCTTGTAAATAAAGAACAGATTTTAAGGCTTCTGCCGTACAATCACTAACAGTATATCCCTGTGCTTTAGTACTAAAAGGCCAAGCTCCTTTAGTAGTATGACGATAAGCCGATCCATAATACTATATCGAATCATTTCATTCTTCAGAAACTCTATCAACACATGATCATGAAGTATGTCTTCTTTTGGTTCTTCCTATTGACTTACTTTTGGGTTTTCTACAATTTGACATCGGTCTAACCAACCAAGAGCTTTATTGACTGTTTCTTGAGTAGATTGATCATTTGAATTTGCTAGATTAGATTCAACTAATGCTTGGGTAATAAAACTTAAATCCCATAATTGAGATCCATTAGTAGCTAAGAGCATCATTCCTTTTCTAAATACGAACGAAAAAAACAAATCAAGTTAAATTTCGACCGACTTTCTAAATAGCTCTTATAATTTTTCACTCTCATTCTGTATAAATCAAAATCTTCAAAAGACTTACTGTGTCATCCATAGAAATTGATGTAAACTGGCTTGATGTAATTTAAACGTTTCACTATCTGATCCATCACGATCCCAAGAAATTAATAAATTCATCATTTTATTAACTGGTGCAAGAGCCTGATAATTGGTATTCTCATCCTCCATTTTACATAAATCATAAACTCTATCCTGAAAGATCGTCAAGTAATAGGAAACGTGATGAATTGAACAAAAGAAACAAAGTCAGATAATTTTTCTCTTCAATTCAATTTATCATCATCATGACTTACAAGTCCAGAGTTTCGAAGTCTTTTAGGACAAACCGATTCCCAAACCCCAAGAACTTTAAAAAGTCCATCAGCAATCGGATGATGAGGAGTATATAAATCTTCTTTTGAAATTAAATTTCGACAGTTTAACCAATCAATCGATTCATAATCTTTAACATATAATTCTTCTCTTAAAGATTTCAATAATGGATTTAATTCGATCTTTAACCTTTTACCCCAAAGATAACTCATGGCTAAATAAACTTGTCGACTATGTACCCACCATCTCCATGGATGTAAAGGTAAGAATTCAGGTAAAAGCCAAAATTCAGGTGGGATCGGATTGATACCTTCCCAACTGAAAATCAATGAAGAAAAAAAAATCAGTTTAGATTTCATTAGATGATTATATTTAAATTTCTTACTCGTATACATTTAAGAGTGAAAGCCATAGTTTTCCCCATGTAGGTATTCCAGTTGCGCCACCTATCATTCAAATCATATCATGATATCAGCTCAAAGAATAGATTAAACGAATCAAATAAGATGAAGATCATTTACCTAATGCGTGTAATGTTCCACGAGCTCTTACTAGCATTGGAGCTTCTGCATCAACACCAAGTAATCGACATGCAACATAATTGAGAGCAGTTCCAAAGACGGTAGATTGACCAGCAACATGTCTTTATGGGATGTACAAATACCAATGTCAGCAAATGTATATCCCAGTATGCCAATCGGATCTGATTTTGAACACGTGTTGGAAAAAACTGGTTAAAGGCTTACAATCCCCAACCTTGATCACGTGGGCTCTTACCGCAACGTTGCTCGTTTGCAAGATACCGAGCTAGTTCTTTGGTGACTTCTTCTGAAAATGGTGTTTTGGTAATATAACATGCTATCACCAAACCTGATGCAAAACGTGACCAAATAAATGTGATTTGATTAGAAGATTTGAATAGCAACAAAATTATTTGATCACTATAAATTTACCTGGAATTAGAAATAGAGGACCTTTTGAACCATCCAGCGTTTGTGAGACCGAGCAGTGGTCAGTGTGAGATCAAGCTGAACATGAAACCTTCAAAATCGCCCACCTCCATACTCTCCACTACATATTGTATATAAGATGAGTTAATTAGTGATCTTTATAAGTTTGAAATCTTGTTTTTTTGATTTAGAAATTGATGACTGACCTCCAATGTCCATCTGGACTTTGAAGTTTTTTCAAAAATTCCAGTCCATTCTGTGCTGCTTTCAATGGATTACCTTCAGGATCGGGTAAAGCTGGTCCTTTCTGGATTCGAACTTTTCAGTTAATCAACTCAATCAATCGATCGATCGATTCAAAGCAATACCACCTACAGAGTGAATCGATAACCAATATTTGCTTTCGAATGATTGTGGTCCAAGTATTCTATCAATCGAATGATCGTATTGCCAATCAACTTTACCATCGTCACTTGTATCGACATGCCATCGAGTCAAATCAGTTGATCCTAATGGACCAGGGCTAGGGCTTTGAGTAGCAGTGGTCATAATTCGACTTGAGTGAATTGGCAATGCGTTCAATACTGGGACGAAAGGAAGCCTATCGTACCAGCACTACAATCTTTATCTGATTTCTAATAGAATTTAAACGATAGGAGGCATTCGAACTTCAAAGGGGCGTTGGGGTCCGGAGGATCAGCCGTCACTTTACTTCAAAAAGGTGCTTCCAATATCAAACTTCAAACTGAGTTTTGTCCATCTTATACAGGTTGTGTCAAAAACGCTAAAGAGCAGCTTACATAGCAGGCTTGTCTTGAAAAGTTCTTTTCTTCTCAAAAAACCTTCAAGCATTCATCGACAAGTCTTTCTCCTTCTTTCTCTCAAGAAAATCCCACTATATCCCTATTCCCTTGACTTCGTATCGCTTCTTAGGCTCTTCACAACACACTTTTCATAAACTTTTCCAACATATACAACTTACCCAGATTAGTAAGAATGCTGAAATAATTATGTATGTATCATGTGCACCAATCCCATTAAAGATATTTAATCCAATCCAAACATTCGACTTCTCGCACTGCATAATTCTGACCGCGGGGGATTTCGAACGCGTCATATGTACGTACATTTACTACTGATGTCTTGAGAAAATCCAACTGATGAAGTTGTACGAACCGCTTCTGACCCTTTGGATTGCATACATACATATGTACATACATCACTCATAATTATTAACCGTCGTTCGCTGATTGCGGACAAACTCAAGAAATCTAAACCGCTTAAACTCCTAATACGATTGTAAACTTTCTTCAACTTTTACCCCTCCTTTTCCTTATCTTTTCAACTGTACTTATGTATGATGTAGGTAGCCAATCACACAGCGGTAAATCCTCTTATGTATCTATGTGATTCTCAAGTGAAAAAAGAACGTGCTGAGGTTTTTCTTTTAGAAAGCTTGATGGTGATTTTGGAATCAGTTGATATGATCAAGAATATCAAAGAGTGTTTTTTTTTGCTTTGTTTGTTACGCAAAATCATCCGATTGTTGATGTTTTCTTTGAGAACTAACAAAAAAAAAACCCAGAGCTGATCACACAATAAGATTCGAATCTATGATCATTGATTGAGAAAGTGGTCTAAAAATGGAAAACTCTTGAGATCCACATCTCCTCCAAGAGTCAAGAGTCAAGAACGTGTACAAACACACAGCATCAGGATTTTTTGAAAAAGTGTACTGTGTCAAGGCGGAAAGAAATCATTTTTTTTGGTCAGGTTTCTTCAATCAATCACTTTTCTCATCAACTCACAAATTGAAAAAAAAAACTTTCCCACACTTGTTTGCCGACTAAAAATCACAGCAGACCAAGAACAAGCCGGCTGCCGCGCGTCAAAAGAAAACACACACACACACACACCAGCACACACCTTATCATTCATCCATCAGTTTGAAATCAGATCATCAAATAACGTTAAGATACATATTTGATCAACTATATCGTCTCTGTACCCTTCACAGCGGCTTCAATCTTACTGGTTTTCTAAAAGGATGTAAGCCGAGGAATAGGTTGGTTTTCTAGATTTAGAAGAATCCTATGAAGTAGATTTAAAGGAAGAGTGTGTAAGATCAACTTTCAGGTATCTTGTTTAAACAAAGAACACATCCAAGGTTTCTTTCCTCAATTCTACACGATTAAAATTTTCTTAAAATTTCTATTTATTTGAAAATTAACCATTTCTCTTTGATGAGTTAAACTTTCATTTCTTTAGAATTTCAATTTTCTATAATAGAGATTTGTTTCGGTTCAAAGTTTGGTCAATTATTTCGAGAAAAGAAACAAAGAAAGAAAGAAAATAGAACACAAAAATAAACTCAGATTAGAATTTTCTTTGAATTGCTTGATAGTTTTACAACAAGAAAGACGTTCGTCTACCTATTTGAAAGAATTCCCTTATAAACTACAAACAAATTCACTAGTTTGTCTGATTTACATCTCGTTGTAATACCGCAATCTCTTTTCTAGAAGCTCTAAATCTTTCTCTTGTTTTTTTTTATTTTACATTAACCCTTCATCCGATTCTCAATTCATCTTTGCTTGATATCTTTAATCTCTTGTGTGTATTACTATTACTAAACCCAAAGCACTTTAACTTTTATGTCTTCTTTTAATCCTAATCCTGATTATGGATTTGGTTTGGATTATCTAGTAGATGATTTAAATGATTATCAACAATCAAGAGGAACCGGAAGAAGTTATCAATCATATGATCCATTTACTTATCCACTTTATCAAACTCCAACTCAACTTTCTAATAGTCATCATAATCACAATCCTACATCAATTTCTCAAACTCATTCAATCCAATCAACTTCATATCATTCTCAGCTATCAACCCATTCAATTCCATCTACAGCTTATTCTGATGCTTATAATCTAAATTCAAATCATCAAACCGGTTGGAACATTCCAAATTCCAATCCAAATCCTTCAAGACTTCAATCAACTTCCAATTTATATATCGGTAGTCCTAGTCTTTCTCCTCCTAATCATCAAATCTTGGATCAAAGATTTGAAAGAAACCCTAGTAGTCCTACGATCCATTCCAATCATCATCCAAATCAGACTCCTCGTATCACAAATCAAATTAGATCTAATTCTATCAATCGAGGTGGTTCGGGCCGTAGATTTGCACCTGCTAATAAGATTTGTGAAACTTGTGGACTTGGGTTTACAAGGAATGAAAGATTAAGATGTTAGTCAAGCTTTTTTTTCATTTTTTTCCTAAACTTAACCATGAACTTCACTGAGTCTGAATAGATTTCATCTCATTTTGTTTACCTTTTTTGTTTACAGATCATGTTGAACGTGTACATCTTCAAGTCGAACCTGATCATGCTTGTGAATTAGAAGGTTGTAATAGAGCTTTCAGACAGAGATCAGATTTACTAAGACATCAACGTACCGTTCATAGTTCTCAATCTTAGGATTTAATCACTAAAAATATCCATCTCTAAATCCTTAACTTATATCAAACGAGAGATGATGAATTCTTTTACATATCATTTGCTTTTGATGATTACCTCTTACATTTCTTTTAATTGATTTTCTTTCATTTTCATTTTCTATCACTCTTGGATTACTATGTAAACTTTTGCTTATCTCTTTTTCTTGATGTTCTTATTTGCTTGAGTGATGGACAAATGGATCATTGTTTTTTTAAAATATTTTATGAACAAAGTTCACTTATGATTTTTTATTCAAAATCTCTAGATCAAAACATATAATACACATTCAAATCTCATGTAATTATAGTACCTTTATCATTCGAATCAAGTTTTTTAAATTATATATTCATCTCAGTAATCAAATTTGTATATATTTTCTTTTAATAAATTATATATATATGGATCTAAATAATGTGATGATCTTGAAGTCATCATCATCAGAGCATTTATTTCTTTTTAAAGGTGAGGAAAAAAAACGTTTAAACTTGAAGAAAAAGTAAAAATGTTAGTAAAGTCTTTCTTACCAGAAACAAAAAAGATTGCTGTGATAAAAATGTATTACATGAAGTCTTACATAGAAACAAAAAATCCCTCATCGTCCAAACAGATGATCAAAATTATTCTTTCCAGAATATATTGATACTTAAAGGCTCATCCATACTAGTTGTACCACTGCTATCAGATTCCAAAAAGAATCCTAAAACTCAAATCGAACAAATGAATGCACGACAGCTTGTGAAATTCTGTGAAGAGGGCTCAAGTTCTTTTAATGCATGCAAGGAGAGCCCATGTGGTTTCTATGAGGCTTCTCTACCTTTTCCATTCAATGTCCTTCATCTGGACCAATCAACCAGAAACTCTTCCCAAACCATGTGTCACAGTCCACTAAGCTCATATTCAATCCAACCATACATCCCAAAACAAAAACATTTTTCAAACAAACCACACAAATCCACATCCGATGACTCCTTCCCTTCCCTTCCCTTCCCTTCCCTCCTGCCCTCTCAAAGTCAAAAACCTTAAGCCTTTTCAAGTTCTCTCTCTGTTGCTACAAAAAAATGAAGAATTATATTTAATAATCATTCAAAAAAGAAACCCTGTATGACAAACAAAAAGAAAAAAAGAAAAAAAAAAGGATGCATATATCAAACAAACCAAAAAGATTCTTGCATTTAAAAAGTCCTCTTCTTTCTCATTCCTCTTTCAATCAAAAAAACCCGTCTCATGTTAAAATTAAATTCAACAAAAAAAAACAATATAAAAAAATCAAACAGTATGTAGAGAGAGAGAGAGAGAGAGAGAGAGAGAGAGAGAAAGATAGTATAAATAAATAAACGAATGATGATAAAGAAAAAAATTAATGAAGATATGTAATATAACAAACACAAAGAATTTGAGAATTGCAAAAAAGAAAAACAAACAAGAAGTCTTTGAGATCTTCTTCATTAAATCTATAAACACCTATCTACTCCCCCTTCTTACTTTTCTTCTTCTTCTTCTACAACTTCTTCCAAACTGTTTCCAGGATCAGCCGGTCCTGGTGCCGCTGCCGCTCCTGCTGCGGGTGACGTAACCTCAACTTCAACCCCACCAGAAGCTTTCAGTAACCTAGCAGTAGTAGCACCAATACTTGAATCATCAGGTACTTTAAACTATTCGAAAACCAAAAAGCAAACTCATCAGTTCAAAAGTAAAAATCAGAAATTTCAATCAAATCCATAAACAAACCCCTTCAGCAGCCATATCTTTAAAGATCTCAGAATCCGCTCCACTCTTCATCATAGCCAACATCTTAGCCGCCGCATTTCCCACATCAGATTGACCATTGATGATGGTAACTCTTTCTCTTCTAGCTCGAACAGGTGGTCGACTTGGTGTACCTCCTCTGATCTTGGCTAAGATATCTTCCAAGACTGGATCTGCATCATCTGCTTCTTTGGTGGCTTTTCGATTGGCTTCAGCCTAGTTATTCATAACAAAACAAGGTTAGGTTTTTTTGGATTATCAAAATTAGATTGAGAAATGAAAAAAACAAAACAATTACCTCTAGTCGTTTCTGACGAGCAGTACGTGCTTCATTCCATTTCCGATTCTCATCCCTCGCTTTCTATATCCCAAAAAATCAAAACACAATCAACTTGATGAACAAAAAAGGACGAAAAAGACAAAAGAAAACCACACGAACCCGATAAGAAGTAACAAAAGTTTTAAAGATTCCAAAGAAAGACATTGAATTCATTTGTTTACGTTCATCAATCTCTTCACCAAAGAAAGTTAAAACTTCAGTATAAGAAGTTTTAGCCAAGGTAATCTTATCTTTCAAAACAGCTAATTTGTTAACTGCTTCTCTCACAAACTTTGGCATTCTTTGTCTATAGCCATCATTGGTTGAAATATTATCTAAATCAAATTTATTATATAGAGCTGTTCTTGTTTTTTCGATTTCTGATTTAAGTTCTGTAAAATCTTTAACTAATGCTTGTAAATCAACTAAATTTTATCCCAATCAATGTAAATCATCATCAGTTTCTTTCATCTTTTTTTTTTGTTCAAAGGTTTGGTGAGAAAAAGGGACTTGCTTCTACATGCATTAGCAGGTTCAGCCAACTCATCAAGAAAACCAGCAAGTTCAGGAAAAGATTGTGAAACGGTCTTTTCAACAAAATGTAATAAAGTGAAATCTCCAGATTGAGCCATTGCACCATCTTCATCTGGTGTAGCTTTTGTATCAACCAACTAAAAAAAATCAAAAGAAAATCAAAAAAAAAGAAAATCAAAAAAATGAAAACAAAAAACTTGTCAAAAAATGATCAACGATCAAATCAATTTAAACAAGAAGAAAACACATACCCGATTAATACTGCTCACTCGGAACCCAAACGCACCACCTTGGAAATTATTTCCATTCAAGAAATTACCCAACATCAAAACCAACTATTGATGAAAATCGTTCAAACCCATCACACATCAATTAAGTAAATCCAAATCATCATGATCATGTGAAAAAAACTCACATTGAGAAGTCCAGAGAAATGTTGAGCTTCTTGTAAAGCACCAGTAGCAACATTAAACTTGGTAGCATTCTAATCAAACCGAAATTACATTTGAGTGTTTCGATTTCGATTTTTTGAAAAATCAAGATTCCACTTACTTGATCTAAGATTCCAAATGCTTCATCAAATCTTGATCTACATAACATCCCATCTATCCTTAGCGTTAAATTATCAAATTTAATTAATTCCACCAAGAACCGATCAGCTGCATGTAATAATGATAAATCTTCTTCTGATGAAGTTTGATGTCTGTTCAATAATCCAACCTAAACAAAAAAAAGGATACCAAAGCTCATCAATGACTGTTTTAATGGCAAAAGGACTTCTTTTTTTTGGTTGCTTTTTTTGGTTGCTTTGTTTCGTTGCTTTTTTTTGAGGGGTGGTTTACTTACTTGAGTAGGATCCGGTACAACTCCACTCAACTCCGTCAAAAAAGTTTGAGTACAAAAATCTTCATCAAACCTTCTAATCTTATCAATCACAGATGCCACTCTTGCTCCCATATCCGGTTCGGCTCCCGGTTTCAATAAGATCATTTCTAATCCACCAAAAAAAAAACCACACCAATCAGTTTAACCTTTCTTCTGATGATGATGATAGAGATCCTTACCTATTCTTTGTCTTACTCTTGGATCCAAAACACTCTTTAAAGCTTCTTTCTTCTTCATACCTAAACTCTCGCACAAAAAAAAACCAAACCAAACCAAATCAATCTTTCTCTGTTTGATACCTTTTTTGAATCCAAAGAAAAAGAGAATTCAACTGACCACCTAAAGCTTTAACCTGTTTAGCCCTAAAATCCTTTTCAATCTCAACAAACACTCCATCCTGTTTCAACATCTCAGTCAATTTAACTTCATCAATAAAGTTATGTGCCCAAACTGTGTTTTGAATCGAATCTTTCGAAATCTTTTCCCATTGAAGTTGTTTTAATTTTTGACTTGCAAACACCTGTAATTCTTTTCGGTTCTTAACACTCATCATCCCATTCGGTGCTAATGGTACCCGCATCCCTGGTGCTGGTGGTGCTCCTGGCGCTCTTGGTGCTGGTGGCGCTCCTGGTGCTTTAGGTGGGGGTGGTGCTCCTGGTGCCGGTGGTGGTGGTGGTGCTGCTGGGGCTTTTGGTATCTGTTGAAGTTGAAGATCTAATGGTGGACCTGAAGGAGGAGGGGGAGGAGGAGGAGGAGGAGGTGGTGGTGGTGGAGGAGGAGGTGGAGGAGGAGGAGGAGGCGGCGGAGGAGGTGGAGGAGCAGCAGACGCAGGAACGGGAAGGGTACCCTTGAGAAGAGGAGCATTAAGTTTAATAGTAGCCACCGAACCACGTTCAGAAGCATCAATCAAAAGGTCTAGTGTACTAGATCGATCGTCGTGAGGAAGTAACGGGGTAGGATTCGAAAGTCGTCGAGTCGATTTCTGAAGTCTAAGGATCTCTAAATCAGGTGGTAAGTTTTGAATCGAATTCGTACTACTGCTAGGCACCATCATCGTTTGTTCTGAATAAGCCGAAGCTGTATCTGGTTCATCATCTGTGGTCACATATTTCATCGTCGAACCAGAAGCAGAACGTAATTGATGCATCTTTAATTCACCAAGATACAAGGCTGGTTTACGTCCGACTTGAGAGGGTATCATCGCTCGTGGATTCTGATGATCTTTAGGAAGTGGGTATCCTTTTGGTTTGGTGGGTTTGTTCTTCTTTGCTACAGGTGAATCAGGTGGTGTTAAACCAAATTCACTTCCACTATCATCACCATCCGAAGGAAGTTGACGTGAGCCTCGATGCGCTTTCCTCGTACTTCGAGAACGGTCAATGGTGATCGTTGGTGTGATGGGTTCATTGGCCTGATGTCGTTCAACCGCATCATCATCTGGATCAGCAAATCTTCCTTTATCAATCGACTCTTTAGTAGAATGAAGACCACGTTGGGTTGATAAAGTTGTGTCACTTTCGATCCTCATTTTACTCTTATCACTTTCAACATTCACCAGATCGGTAGTTCTACCTTCTAAAGTTAAAATCGCTTTTTCTCTTTGAAGTTTTTTATTCATGATATCCATTAATTCTCTTCTATCAAGTATCCCTTTATCATCTTGAACGACTTCTAAATTCTTAGATTCTTTTAACATTGTAAACAATTCTCGAATTTGTAATTCTTGTTGTGACACTTCTGATCTATGTTGTTTTTCCATCTCTTTGATTCTTGATTGTAATGCTTCAGTAGCCGTACGTGAGATATTTAATGCATGTTCCATTTCATCATTTGATTGTTTTAATTCAGTCACCTTGCCATCTTGATTTGCTAATAATTCTTCTTCCAACATATCCTTATCACGCTTTAACCTTTCGATTTGCCTTCGTGCTTCTTGTAAATCAGTCACACTACTCTGTAATTGATCTTGATCCGCAAACCGTGATAGGACAGCGGCCACGCTCACACCAAGCATCGAAGTGAAATCTCCACCTCCACCATCATCCAAAGCCTTACTATCTAATACCACAGAAGTGACTAATTGATCTATTAACTGATAAAACCGAATCTGATTCTCTCCTTCTTCTTTAATCAACAATAAATGTTGAAGAATCGAAACAAAGAATTCCTTTGCACGTGAGTTACCTAAATTATCCAGAATAGTATTAAATAATTCCAACGGATTGGTCATATCATTCAACAATCGATGATTATAAGTTTCAAGTAATTCTTCCTCATCTTGTACTGTCTCAAGTTCGATTTGATTCAGTTGTCTTTCGATCGAGTTATGTTGAAACTTTCTTAATTTATCAATGATTCGCTTGAGACCTGAGCTATTCATTTGACTTCGTAAGTGAACACGGACCGTCACATCTTCAGGAATGCTAATGATCGAGGTGATCAAGAATAAGTTTGCGAGTGCGTATTCATTCAAAGCACCTTCAATACCTATCGGACTCGTTGGCGTGAGCGTAGAACCGCTATGTGGCGTATCAGGAGATATTGAACTGTTAGAGAGAAGGCTGTTATGTGGATTATGACCTCGTAAACTACGAATCTCTTCACTTGCACCCACCAAACTTCCCATCTTGCCTCGTCCATCAATCACTTGCTCAAACGATGAAAACCACGCATCAAACCGGGCAGAGGTTTCTCCAATTAACTTGCCACTCAAATTCCGCATATTAGCCAATTGATCAAGTCCTTTGAGGACATGAGAATGCCCTTTGGGACGATCCCAATGACATAAGAACGTCAAGATATCTGCTACTGTTTTTCGTGTCGGAAGATGAGGTGAGATTAAAGAGAACAGAATCTGATAAATCGAGTCTGGATGGAGGATAGCATCGTTGGCGCCTTGCTTTGAGTTCAATAAGATCTTCAAACATTTCAATGTCTCGTATTCCGTAATCAAGTCTGATTCTTTTCGGATTTGACCAGGTGCATTGATCTTATCCAGTGAGTTAGTCAACACAATCTGACCCTTGAGGTGAATGAATTCTTGTAGCCACCTATATCATGAATGATAAAGCGCAACAGGATTAATCATTGAAAGTATTAGAATAGTAAGATTAGATCTGCAAATAAAACTGAACTAACCCGATCTCGTAAGTCCTTAAAGCGACTGCTAATGCAGCCACAACTCGGTGATCCGCCGACCTTTCCATAAATTTCTTAATATACCATTCAGGTTCTTCTCTCTTCCCACTCCGGTTACCGCCAGGATGTCGCCACATACCATGACCGGAAGATCTAGCTAATTTGTTTGTAGCATGGTGATGAGAATTAGGACCACCAGGTGAAGGCATCAAGTCTTGAGTTGATCGCTTGGAAGGTGATGTTTCGGGATTATGTCGTCTTTGTCTTGCAGAATGCCATTCTAGATTGATAGAGATATGAAAATGATTGTCAGGATCGGTATAAGTAAATTCAGCCATGATGTTTTGCTATGATGAAATGCATATATTGTTGAAATCGTTGAAAGATAGTCTGATATTGACTAGCACGATTAAAAGTTCTCAAGGTAAAATAAGTCAAGAATGAAAGTCATCCTTCGAACATGGTCATTCTTTAGTTAACACAATCAGCGCCTTTCAGAGACGTTGAAAACAATGCACACAAAGGCATGCGATGATGCCAGAATATAACCACGCCGAAGAAAAGGGTGATTGAATCAATTCACGAACCAGTATACCGATCATTATAGATCAACGTCCATTTCTTTTCTAATGAAAAATTCAGCATGTCTTGTTTCGCACTAGGTGGTAAAGCTTGATGTCATGAATGGTGAAGTTTTGAAGGGAATTTTTGAAATCATTGAATTTCAAAGACAAAGGCGAGCAAATGAGAAGAATTGAGATAACACGGGTATAAAGGGACAAACCCAAACAAACAATCAGGTGAGATTAGATGAGTCTGAAATCGCTTGAATGGCATGACAAAGCTTTTCAAATACGTACAAGCCAATTCACGACGTTTCATCATATCTGCAAACATTTCTTCTACTACCAATTCAGCTGTACCATCTCTTGGTCTCAGCAGTTCGAACTTATCACTATTGATATCAGGTTGTGGCCAACGAGATCGATCTATAGGTGAATGTTCTGAATCGTATTGTTCAGATGAACGCCGTCGACGCATACGAACACCCGGTACGGGAGGTGGAGGCATATCGGAAGAATATTGATCGGATGGATTAGAAGAAGTTGAGGAAATTTGTCGAGGTCGGCTCCGGAGCCAAGGATGGTTACTGCTATTACTGGCGGTAGAATCTTGCTAGAGATGAATTTGAGAAATGAGAAATGAGGATTAGTAAACAGATTCCAATCGCCAAGGGAGTTTCAAATGCCTAGGCCAAAGATGAGAAGCGGATGGAAATTGATTGATTGAGAGGGTAAAGTGACAACGGTATCGAAGTTGATGATGGGAAGCAGCTTTTCTCACTGCAGATCACCAAGATGGGTTTTCGGCTGGGATAGGCCCAGAAGGAAACTTTCAAACTCACTCTAGTCGGCCTACTTGAAGTTGAAGCTGTAGAAACGGTTCTGATTGAAGAACTGTACCGGTCATCTTCAGTGGAATCATTGGTCCTTCGTAAATCAGTTTGAGTGATATATCTTGAATTTTGAATTGCATCACGTCTAAAACCATCAGTTTGAATTTGATGATCTGAATCAGTCATGTTGTTGTTGTTGTTGTTGTGATTGATAGGATTAGATGATTTTTGTTTTGAACGAGGTTTTGGAGTGATTTGAGCGATTGTTTTATAGTTGAGATTGATTTCAGGTGTAAGAGGTGAAGCAGGACGAGAGATTGGAGTGCGAGAAGGAAGAAGACTTGATTGAATGTCGAGTGGATCATAAGGGATAGCTGAGAAATCGAGACTAGATGAATGACGATTTGATTTCTTATGTCGACTGAACATGTTGAGACTGAGTGCATGTGGATTGGATTGGATTGGCTTGAAGAATCGAAAGAAAGTGAAGGAAATGAAGGCTTGAAGTAGTAAATCAATAAATGGTAATCAACTCAATTATCAAAATCAATTTCACTAATCAGTAAAACCTCGATTTCTTAAGATTTCCATTCCATTTACCCCACTCTCACTCTCACTCTCACTCTCACTCTCACTCTCACTCTCACTCTCAATCAATCCTCAACTTCATCATCAGCATTCATCTTGTACCCTCAAATTCATTCTAATTCAACAAAATCAATCTCTTTCAAAAATCAATCAACCATCCACATCTGAGCCTGGTGTGATGACATAACTCAACTAGAACTAAAATTCAAACCTACAATTCAACTGAACTTTTGATCCAGAATGCCTTGGGTTTACAACAATCAAAGATCTCAGTATAACATTTGACCTTCAAGTGATCAAGCTATGCAGACGGGTCTTGATACCTCAGTCAGATCATAAGATCTTGGCTAAACCACAATCCAATCCAATCAGCTGTGGTTTTCTGGTGCATGTTTACAAGAAAAAAACACTCAAGGGTAGAATATCTGCAAATTAAACTACACTAAAGGTCTATATTACAAATCAGATATCTAGGAAGACTCATAACCTTGAAAATATCAATACCTGTCACAGGATTTAGACAAATCTTAACACAAGAAAATTCAAAGAGAAAGAAAAATATTGGGATGATCATAGGCCTTTATATATATTTACAAAAAAGGCAAAGGAAAAGTACTCAAAAAAATATATTAGTCAATAAGAGGTCAATCAGACACAAAATGAAAAAAAAATGAAACAACAAAGAAATGGATTAAGTTTTAGAAGTTGTGACAGATTGGATTGAAGAGGATCATTTGAGGTTTTCTGCGGAAGAAGATGACTTTCAATACAAGTAAATAACTTGAAAAGAGAATAGATGTCATAAAAAGAAATCATAAATAAGAAACAAAACAGAAGGATTATTTGGGGAGATTCTATTATGATGAATGATGATTGAAGTGGATCTAAAACTTATTTAATTTGTAGAATTGCATACTTGATAATAAGATCCTATACTATGATTTTGTAATTCTCATCAATTGGGTTTTTCAAAACCATAAAATATTTTTTGGAATATGTTTAACTTTTTAACCACACACACTATACAAGAAAGGTATATGAAACTCACACATATGGCAAAACCAAAAAACCAAAAACAGTGGACATTTTTTTTCTTTGATCCCTGCCAATTCTAAAAGATATTTCTTGTTACATAATACTAGATGCAAAGAAGGTAAAGTGTGAAACCATGTAGTAGAATCGACTGTTCCATAAGCACATTCTTTGGATTTCTTTCTCTATAACATCACAGACGGCTAATGTTAATGTTATACATCAAGTGTCAATGACAAGTAGTTATTTCTTACATACATTCGATCCCTTCAACTTGGTCTATAATGATGAATGAGCCTAAAGTGTGTTGGATGAAACTCAGATGCTTCTGTGCCATAATATGATTACAATGCATAACATCAATGCTGATGTTGGAAAATCCTTATTTTTAATTTGAACAGTTTTAGTTTCTCAGAAGTATCTCAAATTGATCTGCTTATCTACAATAATTAGACATTGATGACTTTTGGTCTGGTGAAGAATTGTTTCTTTCATCATTGAAATTTGGTTGGAAGTTACTGAAGAGAAATTTGAGCTTCTGTTGTGGACTGAATCAAAAAACCCATCTTAGAAGACCCCCAGCTTATCATATGCTATATCTTTTCACAACACATACGTTTGATCATGTAGTGTGAAACATACCCAAAAACATTCACAAGGGGTGCTTTTTCACCTGATATGTATGACAGTGTTAAGTATGCATTCAAGGTGATTTTACATCAAAGGTCATCACACCTTATATATCTATCAAAAATCTCCTGTCAACTATTACGCATATGAAGTGAGTCTTCTGATAAAACTAAGGTTGTGTCAAATTCCAAATTACTTGCTTCCTTTTAATTATACTTTGTAAGAAACTTTTTCCAGAATATCTAGTATTTGCTTAACGATTAATTTTCAACTATGAGGACAAAAAAGAAGGTCAATGTTTACATAAAGCCAAGCTTGGATAAATTAATGGAAAGGAGATTTGATTTACTTTGGTTTGGTTGAGTCTTCACTATCTGAATCAGTACAACCACGTGCTAATAACTGGTTCCATTTTTCACTCAGATTTGAGATTTGTTGACCTAGAAAACCCAAAGAGATTGTTAGTTTCAAGAATCGGTTGGATCAATGAAAAATTCAAGAATTTACAAACCTTGTGAACAGTCTAAGATATCAAGAGGTAAATGAGAGCTTGCAAATCGACTAGGCTGAAGTCTTGCCTCATTCACTAGCCTGAGTTCAGGTTTGTGCTTTAAGGTTTCGGATGGGTTAAGTAATTCTTCGTATGAGAAAAGGTATGGTTCACTATAAGAGCTGAGTGGGTTGAAATCGACAAGTTTGAGTTTAGGAGTGAGGGTTCCGTTAAGTGGAAGGGTTCGGGTGGGATTGGTCATATACACATCGAAGCTGACTATCAAGTAAAAAAAGATGATGAGAAAGAAATGGTAAGTGATGGGAACTTGGTTAAGAAGCAGTCTGGAGAGGTCAGCTCAAAAGTCTGGATCACTCACAATCAGAGAGCTTGAATTTAGGCATGATGATGGATTGGTAAAAGGATAAGATTCGTGAGACGATGGCTTCTTGAGCCTCAACAGGTTGAAGGAAATCGAAATGAGTGGAAGAGCGTGAAGAGATTGCTATCGAAGAAAGTTTGATGAACTGATTGATAAGCTTATGCACTGTCTAGGATCTTGTGTTTGTTTCGATATTAACAAATGATACTCACCGATCAGTGTGCGGTCCTTGACGAAGCATCTGAATTCGTGGGCTGGGTTCAGGTTGAACCATTCACGTAACACAAGCACGAAAGGGAATGTGTCGTTACAATACTTCTCTTTAACAAGATTCAGATCGTGAGCTATACAATCACTAGTCTTGAGGAGTGTGTATATGTCATTGGGACAGCGGCAACGCAAGAGACCATCGCCCGAAGGTAACATGAATGCAGAATCCTGGCGAGTAGATTTCCAAGTAAGAAGACGGTCTATCAGTATTTGTGTATACTACAGCAATCCGGAGTTTGGAACTGTTGGCTTCAAGCTTTGTAAATGAAAGCGGACTTGGGGTGCGGACCAATTTAGTTTTGGGAATACCGAGCCATCGTGCAGTTGAATAGCATGTCGAATAGTTTGATTGAGTTCAGGAAAATCGTATTTTTTCCTACTATTCGAAGACTTCGTTTGCTTATGTTGATCCGATGTTGAAGGAGAACCGATAAGAGGATCAGGCTTGGAAATAACCTCCTCTTCACCACTGCTGACACTTTCTTCAGATTCACTCAGTTGGCTCCGATATTGTTGCTCTTCATCGTCCAAGGGCAAAAAGAACCCGTCAAGGTCATCACTGAGGTATTCAAGCACCTTGGGAGATAGTGGAATGATTGTAGATTTGAACGTATATGATTCAAAGGCTGGGTACCAGTTTTGGAGCGAACAGGATTCTAGAACATCCTTGGTGAGTTCGGGAAATGTGACTTCCGATGTCTCGTCAGGTATGCCAGTATCATCGGTAACATTTTTCAAAACCTCGATGTGAACCATTCGAGTAGCGTGTGCAAAGTAAAAGGAGAGATTCGAGCTGAATACGAAGATAAAAAAATGCGAAAGGCTGATCAAAAATTTGGCCGGTCTCTTGGGCTTGAACTGGCCGGAGTTTTCTTGGGTCAGACCTGTTTTGCCCCATAAAGCATACCTCTGTATGCGCATACATTCTTTATGACACTCGAGAAAAAAGTGTTGTGAGCTGTTGTGAGCTTCACCGTATCGCGACAATCCATGTCGTGAGTCGTGACGTCGTCTCTTTTTGTGTGCCACCAAAATAGACCAAAATTCCCTTGTTTGTTCATGTTGAACCCCCTTCATACCTTCTCACCTTCAATATAAATTTTACCTCCATTTCCCTTGGCTGCTGTACTTGATTTAACATAATCAATGATTGACCTCGCCAATTCAACCTCACCTTTGATCAGTGATAGATCTGGCAAGCTGAAGCCCGTATCATCAGTACGGGTGCAAGATAAATCTGTCTGACTATCTTTGGCTTTTTGAGGGCAAAAATAAGACTTGAGATATGCTCCGAACAAAAGCTTAAATATTGAACACAAGCAAGTCTTCATAAATCTCTATCCTGATATTTGACTACGATGACTACCGAAAAAGAACGCAAGAGGTGAAAGATGAATTTTTTTCAATTATGTATCATTTTCAAAACCCGTTGTTCATAAGTCGGAGGATATAAATATACGAAATGAGATAAACAAAATACAATAAGAATAGAAAAGGTAGGTTTTCCATCGCAATCAAGAAATCAAAATCATGACCAAGAAGAATCTTTTATCGAGAAGAATTTTTTTAGGAAGTGAAAAGAATCAAAAACTATTGCAATAAGAAATCATACAACCACTCGTAAATCAAAGAATGAGTGAGAAACCAATTCCAATAAAACTGGCGCAAAAGGAACTCAGGATGATCGTACGTGAAAGAACTAAAGTTACACCATCTGATTTTGCACGTGAGATTTCTCTCCCTGTGTTATTTGTGATTGAAACGGTTTGATCACTGCTTATCCCTGTGTTATTTGTGATTGAAACGGTTTGATCACTGCTTATAGTTGTTTGTTTTGGCGATGTAGGAGCACTTGGTAGTTCGTTGAACAATGTGGCTGGATCATAAGATTGACAATCTGTCACAGTAGGGATCCAAGGTTTATATGGAATATCACTAAGTCTAAGAAATAAATCAGTTGATTTATCATTCAATCCATTCAGTTTCTTTAAGAAATTTACTTACTTGATTTGTCCAGCAGATTCAGGTGGTTGAGACCAAGTTTTTTGTACTCCATTTTCTATATAAACACCTACTGGTAATTGATTGACACCTTTACATGATTGAAAGGTTCCTTTGATTGCAGCATAATTTGCTGGCATATTATATTCACAACCGATTCGATCATAGATATCTAAATTTCAAGTCAATCGAGTTCATCTTCAATCACTCATCATATCATTTGAAAACTCAAGAGAATTCCTTACGTTCACATAATTTAGCTGCATCAGGTCCGGCTGGATCACATGCTTTGAAACAAAACGTATTTGATCCGACAAAACTTGTCCATTCAATCACTTGGATTGGATCACTACCAGTAGCATTCTTTCCAAAAGCGGTTGAATACACTAAACCTCCCAACGGATTCCCTCTGAGATCTGCACCATGTGGATCTAATTCTCCTCCTGGATCAGTTGACTTGAGATTCAGCACGGTTTGATCGATCTGTCCTACTATTTGAATATATCCGGGGGTTCTGGTCCTACACGAAGAAAAGTGCAAGATATCGATATTTTGAAACCCTCCATTCTTGTTGTTGATAGAGGACTTACAATTGAATCCCTTGGATCGCACCTGCTGGAATCATACGTGCTCCGTATTTCTTCTTGGTACAATATGCAACTGCTTCACCTTCAATATCTCCTACAATTGAATTTGGAGCTTGAGCTCCCCATAAACAAAACCGTAAAATTCGAAAAATGCGAGCGAAGAAAACCAATAGGTTACGAAGAAAGTAGGGCTTCTGACGTTAGGATTGAGCCATTTGAATAAAGTTGAGGAGATGAGTAAGAAGACTTATCATCAATCGAGTCTAACCAAGCTGTTTGACATTTAGAGTCTTGAGTCTGAGTAGTAGCATTACAAATATTGTACCCTTAAAAATCCAGTTAAGAAGAAGAAAAAAGTAAATTCGGTTGAATCATTGCATGCGAGTCATAACATTACCACCAAAGCACGATAACGACGTACCAGATTGAGTTCCTCTCTCGCCATTTCCAGTATCAGCTTGATACGGAATTTTAGGCCAAGGAAATCGTTTAGCAGCCAGAGGAACATCGCCACCAGTGTTTTGACTTTGGATCGAGTACAGAAATAAAACGAAAATCAGGCTGAAAATTGTAAAGGTTTGAGGCCCTTTGATGATAGCAGGTTGAGAGATCATCCTGTGATACCGCAAGTGCTTCAATCAAATGGAAGTTCGAAAAACTTTAATCTTCTACTGTTTTATATCTATTATAAGTACCTCAATCTCAAAACTTCCTGGAGAAGGTATTTGAAGAGTAGTAAGGAAGAAAAAAAGCTTGGATTTATCGAAATTCTGCGTTCCGAGGGAAGAACCAATCAATCTCATCTTTATATCATACTTTTTTTGTCTTTAAACTCATCGTTGTCAATTTCTCAGTTCCTGTACTTGCGCGGTCGCCCAGGGCGCAATCCAAGTCGAGTCAAGGGAAAATGATTATATACACCTCGGTGAAGATCGTGTAGGAGATGGTTGTTACATAAAAATTCGGATTTTCATGCTTTCTAATCCTAATCAACCGAGCGGCACGCAGATTTTCTTTGATCGATGTCTGTTGTACACACGCACAGCAGGTTTCATGAATCACATCTACAGCTATCCCCAGTTCCACGCTCAATGACTTGAGGATTGTGGGCTCGATTGCGCAGTATTTGTCTGAAAGATTGTCCTTGCAAGTTGCATACTCTGAAGCTTACTAAATTCGAATCCAAGCTATAATTTAGAGGTCATTGTTGGGGAAAAGATCTCTCCACATGTGCAGTCCCTCGCCAAAGGCCTTGAGCGACCTCGGGTCTTTGGCGATGGACGTAGTTACGTTTGCATGTGCTTGTGGCTTCAGAAGGTTACGTAACACGTGGTCGGAACTCACTTGTGGTCGTTGGTACATATATTACCTAGCTGAACATGAGCCCCACCAACCGCAGAGACGTCCCCCGGAGCCTGCGGAGGGGGGGCTTGCAACTTATCATCAAATTTGAACTGATACCAATTTCAATCTGGGCGGGACTATCTCCAGCTAGCATTTGCCCCATGTTGCATCAAATTTCAAAGAAACCATTCAAAGTGCTTCAATGAAGGTGTAGCATAGCAATAATTCATCTGCATCTTTTGCTCTCTTCGGATTTTCCATATAAGGGAGGCTCAGGTCAACTTGTTTTGCTGCTTTGACCTTTTTTTTCCCAAATTCATAAAGTTGACGCAAAAGTTTATGAATTTGGGAAAAGTTTTAGGACATCCCAATTTTTTTTACACAAATTTACAGCGATAAAAAACCCAAATGAGTATAAATCCAGAACCACTAAACAACAAATGTGAGGTTAAAAAGTGAAGAAAGGTATTGAGACTGCATAAGTATCAAGCACCCACAAAAGAAAAAGAATTATGGATCAACGGCTTCAAGAATTTGTTGACCGCTGTTGACCGCTGTTGACCATCTTGTTTCACAAAACGGGAAATCTTTTGACAACACAGTGCCATAAAAAGATTTCCCCATTTTTTTAAGAAAACAGTGTAAAGGTCTTGACCTGAGCCCCCATATTGCTCATAACTGCCTAAAGTTGAATGTCTGAATTTATTTATTATCAAAATTTTACATGTGACTTGCTGCAATCACTGTCGTGTCCCCATTTGACTGTACTTTACATATTTATCTGATAAACCATCCACAATTGTATGATTGATATCCTCAAAAAGTTACACATTTTTAGTTAAGCTTGGAGACAAAGTATTGTTTTGGAGTCCTCTCAAGTTTGAGGCAGTATGTGTACAAGATGCCTTGGAAAATCTTGGCCTCTTCAGATTTCTAAGATTGATGATTGTGGCATGGTCACATTGATTTCTGCTAAAAATCTCAAATTTGGGATTGGCATCATGCAAAGTGTTCCAATAAGCTGTAAGCCCCTCTTCTGCAAGCTCCAAAGGATGTGCAGACTTTGAGGAGAGACTTATTTAAGCTAAATATATTGCTTTTTCTAAAAAGCAACATAGCAACAGTTACCTTACTGTACCAGTGCCTCCCTACCATATCTGGGCTGTGCAGTACCATAGCCAGTAGTACTGGTACCTGCAACCACATTCAATACTGAGAAGACCATGAAGGCAATTTTCACCCTATATACTTAGGGGATACAAAGTTAAAACTGGGAGTTTTTTCCCAGTTTCCCAGTTTCCCAAATACCACCAAAAACGCAAACTGGGAAACTGGGAGAACGTGGGAAAGTTCCAAACACAGCCAAAAACGAAAACTGGGAAACTGGGAAAAAAATCCCAGTTTTAACTTTGTATCCCACAACTGTACTCAGTGTTGTACCTGTGCTCTGGGTATGTTATCAGATACTGCTTGGGAGAAAAACACGGCATTTGGTACTATACCATACCGTACTTAATTTGTGGGAAAGGTACTTGACCAGCTCAGCAAGGGTTGAACCCTTGATCAAGCTTCTCTTTTTTCAAGTACGCCACCTTGGACCTTCCAGCAATGAATCTATCCAAAGACAGCATACAAGCCTGGGCAGAATTGTGAGTATTTCCACCTCTTTTTGTCAGATTAATTAAAAATGATAAGGTACCAGATATAGTACAGGTAGTGTCCAAGAAGGACTTAGTAAAGTATATATTTTTAGAGTCTATATTGTTGACTGTACTAACAAACAAACCCATGATCATTGGAGGTACACCTGGCAACACCACTTATGCTCAGCTCAAGAAAGCATAAGTGGTGCAGGAGCGGAGTGAGTTCTCACTCTGCTAGGACCACCACTATGATGAGCAGTGCCCGTGCACCACACTTCCAGGGTAGAATTCCCAAGAGCGGAGTAAACCACTGCACAATGGGTCTGGGCTCGGGTTGCTCCGCTATATAGCGGAGCAATAACCTGTACCCTAGTGAACACTGCCTTCTAACTTGGCCATCCTTCTCAGCATTTGCCATATCAACATATCATCCAATCTAGCTTAAAATGGCCGCCAGGACATGTTTTCTAACAAGTAAATCTACCCCTCAGACAGTTTTTCAGTGCTGGCCAGCTTTTGGTTTATTAATCAGATGTATTCAAGATATTGTTTCAAGGTATGTCCCATATTAATTTCTCATTGATTGCATCACCACCAACATATTTACCTCGGATTACAAAATCCAAGGTATCCTTGGATGCAAAACCTCGGACAGAAGCTTCCTGAGGTTTTGATCCGAGGTAATTCTCAGGGAGAAAAAAGACCTTGGGCAAATACCTCGGACAAGGTTTGTCCAAGGATTTGCCTCCGACAATACCTCGGATTTCTCAACCCAAGGCATCTATGCTGGCAGTGCATCTCAATTGCAATATATGTATCATTCTAATCATTGATATCAGCCTTCTCTACTTGTCTGACTTGCTAAGTTTTCTTTTCTTTTGTCTTATGCTTTATTTTTTCTAAAGACAACTAATCTGCTCTCCTATGATCCAGCCTTATAAGCTTGGATCAGAGTAGACATAGATTTATAACAAATCCAATCTTGGTCAAGTTAAATTCAATCTTTGTTATTATTTCGGCTACATATTACATAGAGCCATGTGTGGCACTATATAGCAACTTAGAGTCCAGCACCGCTTTAGAGCAATTTTGTGGTGATTTCTCCATTACAAACCTTCAAGTGGGCAAAAAGTAAAAATGAGTGATTGCAGAGCGCTGTGAGTTAGAGTGGAGCCTCTGCTCAGCAACCAAAACAGACATAAATCCTGTGTGGTGCATAGCGGTTGTGGTGTTGCACCTGTAACAGATGCTGAAATTTAGCCCTCAGATTCAAGAGAACAGTTTGAGTTCTACAAATGCCCATGAATTTTGCAATTGGCAAGCAAAACACTTAATTCCTAGTTCATTAGACAGCTGAACATTGGCCCCAGAGATAATATATGTGGATTTCTAGAAGAATATTTGGACAATAGCTGCCTTGTGAGATAAACTGAAGCTTTGACTCATCAAAAAGACATTTAGAGACAGTGGCTCTAGTATTCTAATGGCCCCAAAATGAGTTCTTTGACCAAGAATTGCAAAAGTTCTGAGCATTTCTAGAATGCCAATTTGTCAGCCGTGAGTACATATGTATGTACCCAAAAGACTAACTTGTAATATACAAACAACCCTTATAGAATCTAATTACATGTACATACCACCTAGAAAACACATGTAACATGTCACAAAACATATCCACACCCTAATTACATATACATGTACATTGAAAACAACATGTAATATGTAATAAAATATCATTTACACCTCATACCTCAGTGTCAAGAGTTAAAATGCTTACACTACATAACATACCTATCATGTGTATATGTAATCTAGTACCACTAATAATAATCATAACAATCATTAGTAGTAGACCCTGAACCAATGTAGTGATATGAACAAATATCACTACAGTTAGTTTTAGAGAGGAGAGTATATAAACTCTCAGCCCAAAGAAGGATTTCCCCCAAGCAATTTATTACACACCTCTTTTAAAGAACCCTTTAACGTTCAATTGAAGTACATAATCAAAAGTCTTATACCAATAAGACTAGTGATTCACCTCTTATCTTTAAAGCAGCTTCCTGACTAGAAGATCAAGTAATCTCTTTCTTCATCCTCTGGATCCTCTACTTCCCCTAAGTAGATTGTTTCTAGGTTAGTGACCTTGCAATTAACTTCAGGTTAGTTACCTCTTGAACAGCTGCAGGTTAGTGACCTATATCAACTCACAGGTTAGTGTACCTATTGAACAGCTGCAAGTTGGTAACTTTGGAACAACCAGACTAGTGACTCAGACCTATACCTCACTCTTTAATCTGCTACCATACAGATTAAAGTAGAGCCTTGGATCCAGCTCTTTTATTCCATTATAATCAATAATTATATTTCTTATCTCCTTTTAAGGAGTCACCGAACTGTAGTCTGTCTGCATTTATCCAAACAGACTATTTATCCTATTCTTCTCTTTGATTTCTCTTATTTCATATTGTGATACTACATATTGAAATAGATAATAATTTAATAGATTATTAAATAAAACCCAATTTCCATAGTACTCTCTCAGAGAGCCACCTACCCTCACACAAATGTTGTCATGAAACTTAAGAGCCAACTTTCAGCATTTGTTAGAGGTGTACATCTGATGATCATGGAGTTTTTTGTCAGTACATTCAACAATATAGACTCTGAAAATACAAAAAACACTCATATTGAAGTTCTCAACACCAGGAACAATACACATATCTTTTTGTATTCTCTGCCCTCTGCCTGGCCACTCATTATTTTTGTAAATCAATATTTATGTCCTCTTCTCAGAATATTTTATTTTTCTTGTAGTGATATATAGTCAATGTGCCAAATCAATTCAGGGCACATTCAAGAAAGAAATACATCTAAAATTGGATGTATCAAAATAAGATGCATGTATGCATCTCTAGAAATTCAAGGATTCATCTGAGAACCATCAAGATGCCGTAAATAAATTCCTTTTCATGTGTATCTTTTACAGTTGTCCATAAAGAGAATGTGATGAGGAAGAGAGCCCTAAAGTGAAAAATCAAAATACATGAGGAACCAAAACACATCTGTCTTTTTTAAATATCTTATGCAAGATTTGTATTTATTGAAGTCACTGGATTATGCCTAGACCTTCTAAGGCCCCAACTGGGCATTCGAGTTGTGTGTACATTCAATTCATCCATTGAATCTGAATTTTCATAAGGATTCAAGAACCTGTATAATATCCCATGTAGAATCACTGCACAGAATCCTGGAATCCAAAATACCCAATGTACTAGCAAAAAATATATCAGATTCAGTCAGCCTTGTGAATTAATTACTTTGATACTTTTCCTTTGCTTTTTTTGAAACCATTTTTTTCTCTAGACTTCTAAACACAAAAATGATAGTCAAACTCACTGGATTGGAATTTCAAAATTCCAAATGAAAGTCCAAAACATATATTAGGGAATCCATAAGCTCCGATATATCCAGCATGAGGGGCAAACCCAGATGTACAAAAACATCTAGGAAGTTTTGAAGGAGAATATTCTTTCAATTGCTAATTCCATTTTGACTTGCAGGGTTAAAAACACTTACATCAATCCAACTGATAAACCGTATAGGACTGGAGATAGGTAAACACTTTGAGTTCCATTTGGTCTAAGAGAATGCACAGTTCCTGTTGGCGACGGCAATTCATTGGAAAAATCAGTGCTCATAAAACATTACAAAACGCTAGGAACCTCTTCCATGACTCACCCTGAGCAAAAGTCAATAAGACTAAGGCAGCCATAAACTCCAATGCAAAGGCCTGACCAGTTGTAAAACCACTCTTCTCATCGATCGCACATCCACCATTTGCCAGATCTGAAGCATGTTTACCTAGAGCTGCAGCAACTAACCCACCTCCTGTGATAGCACCAAGCATTTGGGCTAGAATGTACGATAGTGATCTGAAAAGGGATGTATTGCCAATGGCGAGCTGGGATAAGGTGATGATCGGGTTGATGTGTGCACCTGTGATTGGTTTCAGAGAGTACATGATGATTGTCACTGCGGTTCCATAAAGGAAAGCAAGTCCAGAAGCTACCCCTATAGGTCCTTCTAGTGTGAAAACCAAAGAAGCTACCCCGATGATCCAAATGAGTATCATACTTCCCAAAGCTTCAAAAATCTATATCCAAAAAAACATCCTCCGAGTTACTTTCAGTCCTAACTCGAAAACCAGGAAGAAAGGAGATCTCCAAATGGATATGGACCAAGGATTATCAATTACTAACCGATGCTTTCCATATGACCAGAATACCCATTTTTTATTTGTTTGTTGAGAAGGACTTGAGAAACTTCGCGATGGAAGAGTCGTAACTTGGATTTTTCAATAAATTTCTCCAACGGCTATCTACGTTTTCTTTTTGATTGACTTGAGGGATTCGTCTTCTTTTTTTTGTGACTCGAATACGTAAAAAAAAAATATGAAAGACTTGGCTTCAATACTGATAGATATGTATATATACAATAAACTCGTGAAGTCTTCAGAAATCGAGTATGGTATGAGAGGTGTTAAAGAGTAGAATTTCCAAGGACGCAAAAGTTTTCAGGGAAGCAAGCGATTTTTATGGGTCTCGAAGGTCTAAAGGTCTGATCGAAGCATAGAAAACATAAACGCTCACACCTTCACAACCAAAGGAGTTGCCAATACTTTGATAAAATTATCTCTATTCTTCTTCGATCAGGTTTGTCTCAATTTTTTGTGCCGCTTTTCCTCTAATACCAACATATCTCAGCACTCGCATCCCTCGGTTGTGAGTTTGAGAGAGAGAGAGACAGAGAGGTGAAAAGAAATGATCGAGTTGAAGATAACCTGTGAACCTCATTCTTCGCCGAAAATGAATGCCGATCAAACAATTCAACTCCTTTGGATCGAGGAGGAGTCATCTGGCTTCTCAAACGGGAGGCCGAGCGAGGCCGGAACTGGTAATTATAAGAAAGGCATCAGCTCCACACCAGTTGTGAAGAAGGATTCCTCAAGGTCTCGGTGGAGACAATTGCGTTCTGGAGTGGCACATTGTATTTAATTTTTCCAGTGAATCTGGAACCCTCGCATAACTTACGAGCTTGGAGAAGGAAGTGAAAATTGAAGGACGTCTGAGAAGAGATAGTGAAGAAAAACTTCAAGGTAAGAAGGAGTAGAGTAGCCATTCAACTCCCATAGACCTCCAAAGCACACGGAATCATGATGTGCTAGCCTCAAGTAATTTCATCAACTCGTTGCTACGATGATTTCTAACGACAACTCGCGCTTCACTTGCGGCGAGAAAATGGGGCAGCGTGCAACAATTATATGACCTGTGAAGACTCAACATTGGAGCTTTCATTATCCGAGTTTTGACTATTGCAGTGAGCTTCAGAGCGGGCTTTGATTTCCATAACTTCGAACCGAAACCGGATCTCAAGAGATTTAAAAGGTGGGTAAAAAGTATCGAAATCCTATTTTACAACTTCAATATACAATTCCTTCAACTTTCGACACGTATAGTAAGGTTATCTTTTTGTTTCTTTCAGTATGAAGAATCCAACTCTATACGTATGGTATCAAAAGATCAAAGTCCCGTATTTAATCCTAGATTGTATTCTCCAAACGCTGAATTACGGTAAGTGAAAAGGTCAACATCAAAACTATATTTTGTGAAGTTCAATTGTGGCAATCTGAGCAGGCTGTTAGGGTTGAAAAAAAACAAAGACACATGTGATCAAGAACCGTTAAGTGAACTTCTTCATGATCACAAAAGATACGACATACAAATCACGGGTCCATCGCCAATCTTCCAGGGGCATTTAAAGTTGCCGCGGGGACTCTCACAGTCTGAATGTATAGGATAAATGATGAGATTATTGTAAACGGTGGACATGAAGGATGTGTATCAAATGAGGAAATGTTTACTCACAGAAATGTTTGTCATCAGCGTAATTGTATTGATGGCAGTGTTCTGTACTTGCCTCTTTCCCATCAGGATCAACCACACAACCGGCCCTTTGAACGTACAATGCTCCTGCCAATCGTCACATTGAAAAACCATCGGGTATAAATCATCATGGGTATCTTAAAATAGAGAAAACTTGAAGGAACTCACCATTGGATTTGCAGCTTGCAGGATTGCAATCATGCTGATGGGCGCCATCAGAAGTCTCACCACAAACTATGCGAGAAGGGGAAAGATTAGGACGACAGATGTGTATGAAACTGGACAGGAAAGAAGGAGATCACCTGCAACATTGTGGTTGATATTGTAATCAGTTTTACACGCAATCGTCTTAGACTTGGCTGAGCACATTTCCATGAATACGGTCAGTGTGATACACATCAGTGCAAGCTTAAGAAGAGTTTGCAAGGTCATCTTGGTATATGGATAATGGCGAGTGAGGAAATGATATTCGTGCGAGCTGGCAAGTCGTCAGTCGGGGGGGAATAGATGTAGACTCTTCATCATATCTCGCAAGAGGTCGGAGAGATATAAAAAACCTCACAGAAGTTTTAAGAAACATTGGGTGGGGGGCTGTGGGGGGATAAATCCAAACAGCGAAATCGATGACCCTAATACATAGCCCTACTGTGGAAGGCGGCCTTCTCAAGAAGGAGCGGAGAACACTTCACCACATTGGCACAAAGGCCAAGCCTTTCAGCTCTTTCCAGTACATGAAACAAACAAGTCACGAACAGTCAAGAACACTTTTACACTTGTTCCCAACCGGCAAAATTATTGTTGTTCTAAATAACCTTTTGTCATTGAACGAAATAGGATGGCACAGGACCCTACGTACCCGACGTTCGGATGACCTGATTTTCCTTGCCCTTTCTTACCCAAACCGAAAGCCTCTCAAGTCAAGTTAATCCAAAGAGTGATTTTCAGGTCAGAAGCATCATCTTAGTAATGGAAATTGAATAGAATGATGGACAAGAGACTGCATCGTCTGTTTAAGTGAAACTGAGTATGGATTTGCCATCAAGACTTTTAACAGAAAGATGAACTCCTTTCAAGGTTCGTTATCGTATCTTGACCTAATAAGACATATATGGATTCGAGTGTAATTGATCTGGGATCACAGAGAAGGCAGTAAACACGCGCTGTTAACGCGTCACGCGGTGATCTCCTTATTTCCTATCCACTTTTATACACCGCTTTCCTAATTCTTTCTTCCGCTCAAACAGTTTGCGGTGAGACTTCCGATGCCAATTACAATGGTGAATTCCTCCAGGGCACTGAGGGAACTTAGTGAAGTTGGTCAAGACCGAGTGAATCAAGTCAAAGATATCAAAAGTGAAGATAACCAACACTTTGTGAGGCGTTTACCAAGACCCACTTAACAAACAGCATACCGCATTCATTGAGCCACATATCAGAGTCATGAAATCACATCTTACAGCATCTTACTTTGAAAGTCAGACTCACTGCACCAAGACATCGGTTGTTTGTCTTCAAGAACATAGCAATAACATTTCTTCAGATATTAGTCATCTTTCAGGTAAAGTCTTTTATAGAACGTGTCTGTGTTTGCAAAAAAAGGAAAGGTTGAATCGTAAAAAGATGATGTAAAAACCATGTAGTGGCTACTGATATATTGTATCCTACAAGTACAAAGTCAATTTACTCATCAAATATCCCTAACCTAAAAAAACAGAAACGATGAAAGTCTAAGAAAACAATTGAAGAAAGTTGCTAAAAAGGTTTAAAAAGTCATTCAATCTCATCATGTAATTTACCAAGTTCGTTTACCTAAATCTTAAAACCAAAAAAAACCGCGAAAGAAAAAAGTAAATTTCGTAACAGTAGAGAGACAACGAGTTTATACATTCAGATAGGGTGATTTGAAGTGAGATAATAAGATGTTTGAAGAATGAAAAGAGTAAAGGGTAATGACATCAATTGAAGGTCTTCGTGTATGTTGACCTATTCCAATTTTTTCATGATATCTTCCCAGATCAACAGCACATATCACAAATAGCTATAAAAAGGTTAAACAAAGGTCAATAAGTGAGTTTCGAATCAAGGTAAAGTAAAAGATTAGAGAGGTCTTGAGATTTACCTTCAAAGATGCAACAACATAACAAACAACGAATCAAGTCATATAGACAATCACAACAGCAACCACCACGTAAACGCATCAATCGATCTTGCTTCGGTTCATCTGATTGATCTTGTCGTTCGAGATCTAAATCATGATTTGTAGAGCTAGGTTTGATATAATTGGTTTGATTGAGAACATAGGCTGTTGGTGGAAACTTAGGTTCTTGGTCCTCTAGTTGATGTTCAGAATTGATCATTGGTGGTGGTGGAATTGAGATCGTGGTCGAATCAGCTTGGTTCATCTTGTCTTGTGGTTTTGGTTTCTTAACTTTGACTTTAGGTTGATTCGTAGAATGAAAGAGGTACGAAGAAGATGTGAATGAAAAGGATACGATATCGTAGATGGAGAGCAAGAGATATGTATAGTTCAAAGGGATGGTAAATATGTTTGAACGATGATGAGAATGAAGTCAAGACAACTTATTGAGTCGAAGTTGATACTAAACACTTGGTCAGGGAAACTCTTCGGAAGGAGAGGGTCTTTTTAAATTTCATTAAAGTTTGTTTAATCTCTACTTTATTTGTAAGCTCCAATGAGGCTGTGCAAACCAAATCGTAACTCAACACAGCTCCACATACTTGTACAGTTGATTCAATTTCAAATTTCAGGAAGCACCATGCACAACTTTTTCAGGCGCTCGTATGAGGCACGCAAGGAGAGCAGCCGCTGTCCATGAACACGCACCTCGGGAACCTAATGATGAATGTCGGGACACCTAGGTTAGTAATAATATATACCAATGCGGAGCCTTGTCGTATTTGTTACGTACAATTAGATGTTCTCTTACTCTAATGTCCCAGGTGACTTAGACATTCCAAATAGCTAACTATATAAGCTAAGAGCATTCATCCTATAGGAGATTGCTCCCTCCCTTGCGCTATTTCTTCACTAACAGTTCCCTGTCCTGACCACTTATAATATCTAATAAGTAGTCGGAATAGACTCTGTTACCCTTTTTCTGTCCATCCCACCCTCCCTTACTAATGTGGACTACCCGGTAAACAGGAATACCTTGGTACGGGGTGTATCACTAACACCACCCTTCCGCTCTTCCCGTTGACCGTGTTGTCTCGTCTAGGTGTCGGGACTTCCCTTTCCTAATATCGTAACTCTGGAAACCCAAACAGTATTCTCAAGACTGGTTAGATATCCGGATTACGCTATAAGGATCAAGGAAGACCCCCCACCCATACACTTGTATAGATTATATAAGTGTACACTTAGATACCACGCTAGTAATAAGTGACAATTAATGAAATAAGGAACCAGACACATCATGTGTTTGATTCCAAGTGGCTTAACCGTCACACCTAAGTTAACCACTCAGAGAAAACACAAATACTAAGTCACTAGGAAAGAATTGTCCTAGTGACGATAATCCCTGTAAAAGTCTATTCCTCCAAGTAAGTGTAAGGAATGGACCCATGCTTGGCCACCCTCGCAAGGCGTCCAGCGAGCAAGCTTAACCAAGTCTCTCGTCAAACCGCGGGCGTCCTCGACTCCTTTGGAACCTGCGCAGGAGGGACTCACAACTTATCGCATCTCCTTGCGTGTGGCGTGATACCAAAGGTACTTTTTGGATTTTTCACACTTTTCACACTAAATTTACACTACAGCATGTCCCATCAACAACTCAGAAATTCTGAATACACTGTCCTTTTCTGACACATCTTGCACATAACACACTTCAATATCTACACGCCTTGATAAGAAAACATTTGCTTGAGGTGACAGTCTTCAATTGATAATATAGCAGCTTCTGGGACAGTTATAGAAATCTTGAGGAGAGCAAAAGGTCATAGAAATATGGCTCTATGAATTGCATACAGGGATGATGATGATTCATTTTGTCTGAGAAGGCCAAAAATGGAGGCTGGAGATAGCTCTGGCCAAAGTGATTTTGGTATCAAGCTAAAGTCTTGGACAAGTCACAAGGCCAGACCCCTCCACAGGCTCCAGCGGATGTCTCTGTGGTTGATGGGACCTGTGTTAAGCTAGTCAATCAAGGGACTTACATCAAATGTGTACGCTCCACAAGCACCAGGTACAATATTTCCAGAATTTTGCGCATTGGAGCACCTCCTACGCAGGTCTGCAAATGCACCACAATTGTGAAAAATTGGACACACATGTAGATGTATCTTATGTTTGCAGACCTGGGGGGAGCAATGGGATTCTGGATTATCTCTGGGAGTTTTCAGGTACAGACCTGGTGATTGACATACATATGGGTATCTTTCATATCCTTGTAGCCGGACAGACCCATTCACATCTGCTGCACATGGGCCAGGTGGCCACAAGCTTGAGACCTCCAGTAACCCATAGGTTTCTGATTCAGGGCTTTGCCTTATCAGGATGATCTCACATTGATCAGAGGGTTTTCCTCAAATGTATTTTTCTGAGAAGCGATTTCTTTGGTTGGTTTGTTCACAAGAGGCTTTTCAGTGGCTGTGTTGGTCATGGGGTGGTGTTCTTCAATTGGAGTATCTTTCTTGGGAGGGTTGTCCTCATCTGGATCAGAATGGCTGGGGTTGATAGGAAAGGAACCAGATTGGTATGCTATGCAGGAGCACTTGCATGGGGGCATTGGCACTTCATCTTCCTTAAGCTTCAGTTTGTGTTTAGTGTTGCTTGATTTGGAGTGAGGGCTTAATCACATTTGAAATTTGTAATTGTTTTCTTCAAAGGACATAAAGATGGTGAGTTGATGTTTGAAGAAATTCAAGGTGAATGGATTTCTCTTCCACTTTGAAAAGGTTCCACCATGTGTCAGAAAAATGTTCCCTCTCTATCAGGATATTTCCCTAAACTCACTCATTACCCAATCACAGCCTGTATCATGGAAATAGACAGTGCAATTGTGCCTTTGGGAGCTGTAGTGTCACTCATGAATTATGAAATAATAACTTATGTCACTACATGGGTATGTTTCAGACTTTGATTATTGCTCATTTTATAAATTTGTCTACTTGATCATTTTCTTTCATTCCTAAAAGACTTGGAGTGCAAATTAAATTAAATTAACTAATTTCTTTGAGTTTTCTCAATGAGTTGAGTTGTTTGTTATGCGTTGTCATGATTTTGTTATAGGTGGTTTGGCTATTGTTCTTAATGACACTGGATTATTTGAAATGAAAGCTATTTTTATCAGGCCATTGTTCTGAATGTGCTCCTCTGGTATACTATTAGTCAATTCCAACCCCATGCTTTTTGCTTCAACTGTTGAGTAATCCTCTTTGTTTCTGATTTGTATTCTTGTGACTTGTCCCAAAGTAGCTGTAGCTCCTCCTCCTTGGTCCAGTTTTGAGGATCCATCTGTAAATATAATTCCACTTCCATTTGTTTTGTGGTATGTTACCTGTTGTTTGATTTTTTCTTTTGCTTCTTTTTTTGTAATCCTAAATTATGTACTTTGGCAACTTCTTCCCAAGGTGCTATTATAAAATGATAAAGATTTTCTGTTTATTGTAACTGATTGGAACAACACCTGAAGCGCTCCGCTGCACCACACTTGTTTGAGAAAAACATGCAGCACAACAATGTCCCACTACAGGTCAAAGGCGCTCTTGCTCAGCTTTCATGTCAGAACCACTGCATAGAGGATGCAGCACAGTGCAGTGCCTACCCTCTCTTGCCCCGCTCCAGTCAAAAGTTTGTGACAACAGCAGAACAAGGCACCACAATATTAGTTTTCTGATTGGTTCTGGCTCTTGGATTCAAATTCCAGAAAGCTTTCCAAATTTGATGTTACCGGAACTTGCAAGCAAGTTGCAAGTACACATTCATCATTGGCACAGTTCAAAGCTACTTTAATTAGAAGATGATTAACCTGCTCTTGCTTGACGTTCCATACAACAAATTTTCTTGTGCTCTGGGGCACATACCTATGAGGATATACCAAGATCAATGAGCTTTGCAAGCTCTTCTTATCCCACTTTGGTATCGGGGACTTTAGAAGCACTGTTTTCCCCATTTATGTTAGGTAAGTCACTGTCTCTTCATAGACAACAAGTTGGCAATGAAACATCAGAATGTGAACAGTTTCAGATCAGATACATGTGGCTTTTGGGGAGGGATCAAGGGTAAATCTTGCCATCTGATCAGTTCCATTCAACACCTGGTTTGGTCCAGTGGTATCTGTTGATTGTTTTGTCAAATGGATGGCTGGGAAAGGGTGTTGTTATAGGATCAGATGTACAGGGAGTAAGTAATACTACAAGGGTTAATGATGTGACAGCGGTTTGCGGGGCAGAACCGCGCACCACACCACTATAATTCTAGACACACTACATGCCAATAAAATGGAGGAGCGACAGCGGAGCAATTTGAGCCACTACAGCAAATTACTAATAGTGGTGGCGGAGCATGCCGCCCTGCAGCCGCCCCGCTGTTGCTTTTTGCAGCAGGGCTCTTCATCTGTTGATTGGAATCAATTTTTACTACCCAGTGCCTTTTTGGTTGCACTTTGATTCCTTTTCAATCCTCCATTTTTTCTAAAGGCTTCCAAAATCATTTCACATATTGGGTTGTTGATTGGTAATGTAACACTTGTATTGCAGATTGATTAGCCTTCACAATTTGTTGCATTAAGTCCAGAAATTTTGTATCATGTCTAAGAAATTGAAGAGGTGCGCTTTCAAAGCTTTCTAGAATTGTTGTATGTGTCATATCTTGTTACTCTGTCATGAATTTCTTGATTTTTGATTGGCTTGTTCAAGTTTCCCAAACTATTGATTCAAATAAAAGTCTAGGTTTAAGTGTCATTGATAGTATGTAAGTGCCAATTTCTATTGTTACCTATCCCCCAAGCCATTTACAGTTTTATCAAAGTTGAGCTATTGTTTGATTTCCTTTCTTGTTTTATTCCGTAAGATGATGGTGATAGGCAATCTTTCAGTCAATTAAAGTCTGAACATCTCATTCTCTTCACTGGGGTTATGTTAGCTTCTCCAAGTGTGATTTGTTCTTGCAGTGTTACTTCATTGTTACTACTCGATGCTTACTTGTGTTTCCTTAAATCAAAGATTGCTTCAAATTTCCTTCCTCATTCTAACGATCTTCTTCCTTTCTCCTCCGACTTTTTCTTGTTCTCTTCCCAACTATCAAACACCACTAAATGTGTTACCTCATCAATAAACCAAATTGAAACTCTGTCTTGTCCTGTGGATATTCTAGTAGAGTTGAAAAGGTCCAAGTAAAGTATGTCTGAAAGCAATGAGACTTGAGGGATTCTGTCAGGTATTCAATGATTATTTAATGTGTAGTCTTCCAGTATTAACTTAGGTTGTCTATGATTCATTTTTTTTCAATTGTTTCCAATGGATATCTTAACTTCATAAATCAATCTTTGTTTCCTTACTGATGGATAAGCCGATAGTAGGTTCAAGAAAAGACCTGTAACAACTTTCCCTTCATCCCATTGATTTTGAATCCAAGTGTCTAATACTGCAAGATAATTGCCTATTGGTCTGCCTTTACTTTCTCTCATGTGGCCATCCACAAGTATACCTGTAGTTTCCAGCCAAAAAGTCAATCTTCTTGTTAACATAACTTTTAAAATCTTTCCTATACAACAAAGTACTACGATAGGTTGCTAAGCCTCAGGACACTGGAGTTTGGTTAGTGTGGTGAGATTTCAATCAATTTTTATTATACTTAAAAGTCTTGATTTAGGTAAAATAGGAATGATTTTTTTGCATATTTGCTGTGCTTTAAAGCTTGATTATTAGTTTTGTATTCAGCACCACAAAAACATTTTCAGTCTATATGCTCATGTGTTGATGGATCTATACAAGGTTCAAATAATTCAAGAAAAGTGAAATTAGAAAGCATATTTAACAATTCCCAAGTTATTGATTTGTTGGGATCACAATTCAGACAAAAGGCATTTAGTTCATTTTTTGTCAATATCTTTTGTTGATGTTGTGCTTGAAGTGGTCGTGTTGGATCTCATTTTTTTTATTCATAAAGAATCTCTTGCTTTGTGGACTGGGGCTGCTTCTTTTTTTATTGGGAATTTGAGTTGAAAGCAGAATGGGCAAATGGTTCATCAGCTGAGTCAGTGAAATTAGAAAGCATATTTAACAATTCCCAAGTCATTGATTTGTTAGTATCACAATTCAGACAAAAGACATCTAGTTCATTTTTTGTCAATATGATTTGTTGATGTTGTGCTTTAAGTGATAGTGATAAGACTCATATTTTTTTATTCATAACAGATCCCTTCCTTTGTGGAGCTGCTTCTTTTTTCATGAGACAAATTGAGTCAAAACCAGAATGGTCAAATTGTTCATCAGCTGGGTCTGGTAAATTTCCCTCAGTGTTTTCTTTTGCTGTGTTTCAGCATTTCATGCACCTTGAGTCATTTTCTTCAATAGTGTAGGCTTTAGTATTTTGGTTACCTCTACAGCTAGAACATAGTGGTTCATCTGGATAGAACCTGGCCAAATGGTTCATTTCTAAACATCTGTAGCATTTCATAGGTGGACAGTTATATTTTGCCCCCAGTAGATCCATATTCCAATGTGTTGGTGTTCAATTGACTATATGTAAGGAGAGTATTTACAAGACAATGCATAAGAGAGAGCAGTTATGAGACAATGCATAAGAGAGAGCAGTTACAAGACAATGCATAAGAGAGAGCAGTTACAAGACAATGCATAAGAGAGAGCAGTTACAAGAAGTGAAGAACAATTTAGGAAATTTCAATGATGTCATTATCAAAACCATTACACAGGTATAAGAAAAGACGATTTACAAAAGATATTCTACCCCAACCAAAAGATCATATATATAGCTAGTTATTCAAGCCCCAAAGTACATTCTCTTTTCCTCATCTTTGGAGAGAGAATGTACATATGTTTCATATTTTGTTATCTCTAATTTCTATTTTCTTTATTAGGGGTACACAAACATCTCAACCCGACCTTAAAAACCCATCCAAAAAACCCGTGCCAACCCGATTGATTTTGAGTTTCTGGCACTAAAAAATCCAAAAATCAATCGGGTTGCCATGGGTTTTATTAGGTCGGGTTGAGATGTTTGTGTACCCCTATTGAATGAGCAGATAATCTGATGTTTTGAATGTGAAGTGTTATTGTTCTCATAGCCAGTTCCAAGATCAGTTAAACTTACAAGTTTGACTTTAATCTTCTTGCTCTTTACTTGTTACGCTAAACCTCATCACACGTCAGCGGTTTTTCCTAAGAGCAGAAGCCACTAGATCAGCTATTATTTAACATTATCACCTATCAGGTCAGTGGTCTTTCCTAAGAGCAGAAGCCACTAGATCAGCTGTTATCTAACATTATCATCTATCAGGTCAGCGGTCTTTCCTAAGAGCAGAAGCCACTAGATCAGCTATTATCTAACATTATCATCTATCAGTTTTCACATAGGGGTGTTTGAATTGAGTCTGACATTTTCACAATGGAACGGCCCTTCTTTTTGACTTTGGCTGCTACCTCTTTATCAAACAAATCCAAATCAATTGAGCTGTGTGCTTTTCTGCCTCCTTTTGGTTTACCTAACCATTTGAATACATTGAATCTCAGTTTGACTGATACTATTCTCCTTGTATAGCTCTGTTTTGAAAGAAATGCCAGTGGGACCAAATATAGTGGGCATCAAGTGTAAGTAATGGGGTATTTAGAGGGGAGGTAACTAACAATGGATCTGCTCTGCGGTTCCATTTGTGTTGTTCAGATAGCCACTTTGTCACAGTCCTTGATTCAGCTTAAATCCTTACGCCGCCTGACTGTAGTTGTGTGACTGACTCCCTTTACTTGGATCTGTCTATCTTTTATTTTTGCATCAATCTCTTTGAGAACTTTATTGATGGTTGATATAATTTCAGGAGAAGTCATGTCTGGAGAGGCCTTTGTATCAGGTGGGCGGGGAATAACCAAAGAACTCGGTTTGTATTCATTTTTATCCATGATTTATTTCGGGGGAGGAGGTCAGGCATCAACTACGTTCCAAAACTATGTCGGTCCTGGCTTGTCCCATTGTGTTGTCTTTAGCAACACCACGATGTAACCTCGGATGGTCTGATCTGAACTTGAAGTTGTAGTGAGTTGTTGACCGGTTTTTGGATTCCATTCGGGTTGGGATTTAGCATCGCTACTGTGATCGATGTCTCGTTTGCCAAGGTTTGATTAATCATGTTGGTGATGGGAGATGACATCAATCTCGTTTTTTTTCGGATAGTGGATTCCATTCAGTTTGGAATTTAGCATCGCTACTGTGCCCGATGCCTCGTTTCCCGTAGTTTATTAATCATGTTGATGATGAGAGATGACATCAATCTCGTTTTGTTTTCGGATAGTGTTAAACTACCATTTACATCCTTTCTTTTGAGTAGGGCATTTCAATGTGTCACCAGTCCTGGAGGACTTGGAGTAGCAGTCGAAGTGGTCTCTTTGACCGTCGAACCTGCCATCGGTTCCTCTGATTCCATTTGTTCCGCCCAGGACTTTCTCCCAGACATTGATCCTGGTAGTCCTACATCTTCGGTTGGCTTTAACATATCGTTTAGGGAAGAAGGAGAAGGAGAAAGAGGCGGCACGGCGAGAAAAAGTGGAAAGATCGGGAAATACTTAGGATACAATGCGATGAACGAGCGATTCCGCAGTGACTGCGCTTGGTCACGTGATGATGAGATGGCAGCTGTACGAAGTCAGAAGGACTCTCTCAGACTAAGAGCATCAGCTATCGTTCAGTATAATTTCTGTAAATTAGCAGTACATACTTTGTACATTACAGTACATGTAGGTACAGATTAGTCAAATTCCACTATCGTTTGAAGTAATTTGCCACAGTACAGTACATAATGTACAGAAACGTGGTTTTCCCACTATCGTGAATTTTCTGAACTTCTGTAAAGTTCAGAGTTTATCTCAAACCTTCTCCATCCTACTCGAACTCAGACAATCCAAATCGATCCACCAACCAACATGGACCCAGAATTGTACGAATTTCAAGTGAACGAGCTCCTTTCAAACACCCTCCTATGTAATCACATCCGCCGGCTTCAGCAAGTTGAACTAGACGATGATCTCACCAATGAAGCCTTCTTGGCTCTAGAGCTGCCAGATGAGCAGATGAATGATGAGCAAAAACACCGGAGGACACGCATCAAACGTGATCGAGTTGAAGCCCATGCACGGCTGTGTAATGATTACTTCAATATAAATGCGCGCTGGGCTGACAAGTTTGAACGCCGCTTCAGAATGAGGAAAGACTTGTTCTTGGAGATTTGTGCAAAACTTGAAGCACACGATATTTTCTGGGTACAACGTTATGTAGGTCCTTGGACTCTGCGTAGCTCCAAATTGATCACAATTGATTTGGATTTCTTCCATGTGTGTAGGACTGCTGTATGCAGCTTGGCCTTTCGACACTACAGAAAGCAACATGTGCCATTCGTCAGCTGGCTTATGGCATCTCAGCGGATCTTGTTGATGAATATGTGGAAATTGGTGAAACTACTGCTATCTTATGTTTGAAGAAATTCGTACAAGGTGTTATCGAGATCTTTGGACCTGAATATCTCCGCCCACCAAGAGAAGATGAACTCGAGAAAATTACAAAGGAGTATGAAATCCGTGGTTTTCCAGGTTGCAAAGGTTCCATCGATGGAATGCACTGGGTTTGGAAAAACTGTCCAGCTGGATGGGCTGGACAGTTTCAAGGGAAAGAGAAGAGGGCAACCATTGTACTCGAGGCAGTGGCATCCCAAAGTACTCGAATTTGGCATGCGTTCTTTGGGTCTCCAGGGTCTCTAAATGACATTAATGTGCTCAATCAAAGCCCCCTCTTTGATGACTTTTTATCCGGTAGGTTTTGTAAGATTTCATATTTCATGTTCAAAAAACTGAAGATGGATTCAACAGGAACCGATGAGTTATTGAAATACGAAGTCAATAACAACCAATATACTCGTGGCTACTACCTCGCCGATGGGATATACCCATCATGGCCTGTACTAATCAAGACAATCAACAATCCTGGTGATGATGCATCAGCTTACTATGCCCTATTACAAGAGGCAGCTCGCAAAGATATCGAACGGACATTTGGTGGACTTCAAGCGAAATGGCACATACTTGCTATACCATGTCGACTTTGGGCATTGCATGACATCCGCAGGATTATGTATGCGAGTATAGTCCTTCACAACATGGTTGTTGAAGATAGAGAGGTGGTTGATCCCAAAGTCGAGGACTTTGCTACTAGAACTGAGATTATTCCTAATCGACGTGATCCACGAGTTCGACAATCTCCTGCTGAACGCGTAGGCAATTACCTTGACTTAAGAAATGCTGAGATTCATCGGCGTTTGATGAATGATCTCAAGATACATAATTGGCTCGCTCGAGGAACCCGAGGGACAGCAGGACAGGTGGTATAAGTGGCGTATTGGAACTCATTCTTTTCATTGCTTTCAACAAACTTACTATCAAAACAAAAAAGAAAACAGAAATGACAACTGGTGATTTTAATAGACTTGAAACGTTATGAATCAAAGAAATAAGAACAGAAAAACAATTTTTTAATGATTTTTTTGGACTTTTAACTTTTTTGAATAATAAGAAGGAGACAAATGAAACTATCGCTTGTATTTCAAGAACAAAAGCATGAATTTAAAATGAAAATATAAGTTGTTTTAAAGAAATTTAAAACTGGAAATGGCTCGATTCTTGAGTCAAATCTTGAGGTTAAGTTTAAATGTTACTATTACTAGTAGAACCCGAAGTAGTATCAGGACCTTGATATTTCTCTTTTAAACGTTGTTGCATCAATCTTAACGTTTCCTTTGCAAGCTCAGTGTGACATTCATTCTCTGACATCATTAGCACCTTGAGATCGTTGACCTGGACCAGGCTTGCTTTTGCTTCTGCATCAGCTTGAGCCATCTTCATAGTGACTGCATTTCCTTCTTGAATAGCCTTGATGCGTTCTTCAGCTAAATCATTACTACGTTTGATTTGTTCTTGACAAGCAAATTCCAACTCTTGAGCCTTTTCAGATTCCATTCGCATGCGTTTAGATTTCTTATTGCCAACTGGACGAGGCGGGGTATGGCCACGAGTGGAACTAGGGTTGTTGGAATCGGAGGCTGGGGTTGCTGGATCGCTAGAGGTGGCGTTTTGGGCACTTTGGGCGATAGACATTGCCAAAGGACCGGGTGGAGCTTGTGGCACCATCCATTTAGGAGACGCTGAGAGAATCTTCCAAGCCGGAAGCGATTTGAAGCCTTTTTTTGGGTTCACCTCGTCGTAAAGCTTGATCGCAAGATCAACCCAATCATTTTCGACTGTACCACTTGGGGGGCTGCGTTTGATATTACCATAGAAGCCTGAGAATTTATGGCAAGCAGTCTTCAGAGCAGACCATCTATAAAATGAAGAAGATTGATAATAAGATAACTGAATGATAGTGACAGAATCATTCAAATGAATCTTACTTTATTTGTACCGAACCAACTTCGCGTTCTTCAAATGGTGAGTTTTTGTTGAGATACTCAGTGACTCGCTTGAAGAAAGTTTCGGCCGTCTGATTCGTGCCGCGTTCAGGTTGTTGGCTGATGTGAAGCCAAGCTTTGGCAAGATTGGCTTCTTCGGCAGGAGTCCAGTTGTTCGACTTCGTTTTTGTAGTCTCTGTTTTTTTATCATTTGATGAACCCTTTTCAGTGTTTGGATCGAAGACAATGGACTCGGGTGCTTGAGTAGTGGGATCCATTTGGATTGGAATGGAATGGATGAAGAGATGAAGAAGAGGATGAAGAAGTGATTGATCAAGAGGGGTAGTAGAAGGTAGGAAATGAGGTATGTAGTAGAGGGAAATCGAGAACTGGAAGAGTCGGGTGGGTTTGTATTTTCGGTAGAAGGGTAGATACCGATTTCGGTAGAGGTCCAGTAAATTTACTGGGCCTCTACCGAATTTCTACCGAATCACTACATACCGAGTCGTGTTTTTGTCACGATTGGGGATTTTGGGCTTCGGTACAGTAAAATTTACTGTACCGAAGCCATTTACCGAAACGATAGCTGATGCTCTAAGAGCATCTCCAATCGTTGGCGTCAAATTTGGCTTTAGCGTGGGTAAACTTAGAGATCTTTAGTCAGGGTCAACTAAACTAAAGCCAGTTCCCACAGTCGTTGTCTGTAAGGATGGAGTTAATCCTAGTTAATCCAAATATACAGACTGTGCCCACAACCGTTGGCTTTAGTTTGAGGCTACACAATTCTTTTTGAAGCCCAAACTCAAATCATCTTCTCAATGGACGCATCGTCTGTTTTAGAACAACACTTGAAATCAATTGATGAAGAACTCAAAGATGAAGATTATGATCAGTTGATCATGGATCTCATCAACAATCCATCTACACCCAGCCATCAGAACACACGTGCACGGATTCAACGCGATCGAATTGCTGCCGATAAACTTCTTCAAGAGGATTACTTTGTCAAATCGCCGTTGTATCCACGCCATTTATTTGAAAGACGGTTCCGGATGAGTCCAGAACTATTTCAGAGACTGGCTACTGACCTGCAAGGACACAGCATATACTGGATACAACGTCGTGTAAGTTTATCCAAATCTAAATCTTCCAAAAGTTTCTTCAATCTAATTTAATATCTACATTTCATATAGGATTGCTGTCTGCAACTAGGACTTTCAACAACCCAGAAGATCACCGCTGCACTGAGACAGTTGGCGTATGGAACTGCTGCTGATGGTTTAGATGATTACTTGAAAATTGGAGAAAGTACTGCAGTAGAATGTTTAAAACATTTTGTACACGATATCATCGAGATTTATGGAAAAGAATATCTACGACCTCCAAACTCTGAAGAGCTGGAAGTAATACTGAAGGAAAATGAAATGAGAGGCTTCCCAGGATGTAAAGGGAGTATAGATGGCATGCACTGGCTTTGGAAGAACTGCCCTCAAGCGTGGGCTGGTCAGTACGAGGGGAAAGAAAAAGGAACCTCAGTTATACTGGAGGCTGTTGCTTCAAAAAACCTACGTATCTGGCATGCCTTCTTTGGGACACCAGGAGCTCTAAATGATATTAATGTCTTACAGAAGAGTCCGTTGTTTGATTCATTCATCAATGGTAGGTTTTTCGCATTACATTATGTAGGATAGATCTGACTGATTCTACCCTCCAGGTTCTGAAGATCAAGTCCATTTTGAGGTGAATGGGAACCATTACACTCGTGGATACTATCTAGCAGACGGGATCTATCCTCCCTGGCCCGTCCTCATCAAATCCATTCAAAAACCTTTGGATGAAGCGAGTCGACATTTCTGCAAGCTGCAGGAAGCGCTGAGGAAAGATATCGAGCGCGCTTTTGGTGTGCTTCAAGCGAGATGGCATATCTTAACTCAACCATGTCGGCTTTGGAGTCTCAAGGAAATGACTGAGGTGATCTTATGTTGCATCATCCTCCACAACATGGTTGTAGAGGATCGTGGTGAACTTGATCAAGTCACCATAGACTATCGGACAAAACACGGCCTTAGAATCCATCCAAATCGAGTCGATCCACAGTTATCTTATACGCTTGCTGAGTACTATGTTACCATGTCACAACTACGAGATCGTGATCGACACTTACGCTTGATGAATGATCTCAAGACGGCGATGTGGATGAAACGGGGCTCTGGTCGTAATGATTAGGAACTCATCACTTCCTACAAGTTTTACTAACTTGTTATCATGTAGTTTGTCTCGATTTCACATATCTCATGAAGATGGATTGTGTATCTTTCTTATTTTCATATTCTCTCACATGCCAAGTTGTTAGATGCCAAGTTGTTAAAAGCATACATGAAAATGACTTGTATTTCAGCTATAGTATTGAGCAGCCAAATCGATAGAACAAAAAAAATCGAGTGAACAAAAAAAATAAAAGTGTAAAACATGAGATGAGATGAGATCCACTAAATCGGATACAACTAATAAAAACTATTGAGGTTAAGTTTAAACTACTAATCTAATCATCAGCTTGACCCTCTTCATCATTTGAGTACTTCTTCAACAATCTACTTTTCATCAACTTTAAAACAGCTTTGGACTCTTCATCTGGACATAAGTCGGGAGAAGTTGTTAACACTTTCATATCCTCGTAATAAGCGTGACTTCTCTTAGCCTCAGCATCGATTTGAAGAGCACGATCAGCGAGCTTGTGTCCTTGTTCTAGCACCGCAAGCTTTCGTTCCTGAATGTCTGAAGCTCGCTTGAGCTCTTCAGTCCTCTCTGTATCTAAGTCAGCCTCTTGGCGTTGTCGTTTGGCTTTTTTTTGGCCAATAGGACGTTCAAACGGGTCGGAAGAAGGTGGTGGTGGTGATGAACGTGTAGAAATGATAGGCGAGCTGATGGAGGATGAGACTGAAGTGTTGACTGAGGATTTCTTGAGCGGATCGATGGGTTGAGCCCATTTAGGATGTCGATGCAACACCTGCCACGCCACCTCATCTTCAAACACCTCCTTAGTTTGATTAAAGTACTCCTTCTTAGCTATACCCATGAAGTCGCTGGGAGCGGATCCGCTAGGAGGGTTCCGGACAATTGGCCAGTAGATGGCGGAGAATTTCAACGTAGCGGTGTTCAGAGGTTTCCAACTAAAGATCCAATCAGTTCAAGGTCACAAAGTCAAAGGTGAGTCATATAAACTCACTGGTTCTGGACCTGTTTATCTGTCCGCTCGATCCAGTTGTGGTTCTTGGCTGCTTCGTTGTAATGCTCAGCCACCTTTCCATAGAATATCGCACCAGACTGATTATTTGATTGAATCGTGTTCTCGCTGACAGTGACCCACGAAATTGCCAATTGCTCGTCTTCTAAAACGGTCCAGTTGGGTGATCGAGTCCTGGCTGCTCGTGTAGTACTCGGAGTGGATCCATCCATCAAGAGAAGGTTTGATGAGGTGTGTGATGAGGCGTGGTGAGAGTGATGTGGAGTGGTGTGGGTGTTGGTGAGGTGGGTGCAGGGTTTGATAGGGTGAGACGGGGTTAAATCAAGGGTCGTGGAGTTAGTTAACGCCGGGGTTAGCTGGGAGTAAATTTGACGCCGCTTGAAGATTTTTTAAAGAATATTTAACTAACCCCGGCCTAAAGATTCACGGCTGTGAATTTCGGGTCGGGTTTAGTTAAATATTTAACTAATCCGCCCCGTTAATCCAACGATTGGAGATGCTCTAAGGACCAGGCGCAGGGAGCCCAAGTCTTTCGTCTCCTTATCTGGTTTTCTACTATCAGAGGTGACTTTGACTTTAGGATCACCGCCTAGGTTCCACTGTATAACGAGTGACAGGCCACTGGCTGTCACCTGCCTTACCTATCTATTCCCATGCACCACTTCCAGATGTCACAATAGTGGAAACTTGAACCTGGTGAGTACTTTCCGTAGGATTGGCATACAAATTGTTCCTGATCACTCATCGACTGACCCTTTCACTTCAACCACTCCTTCTCGCATGAATGGGTTCCCTGCTATTCCATTCGAACGGACTGCCTCTGTCTAGGTCCCCGGCTTTATCCAACTCGACTCTGATCTTTTCTTGGTGGTACCTCTACCAGTTTGAAGAACTGCGCGATATCCTCCAGTATTTGACCTGGATCGAACGATTGGGAGGTGATCCTCTACCCAACCTCTCGGCAAGACAAGTTAATGTGGAAACTTGGCACCCACAAATCTCCAAGCTTACCACCAGGTTTTATCCGGATGAGATTCTGGAAATTCACCACCGCGGTGGCTTTCCGGACTCAATCTTGCTGCCGAACCGAGCTAGAGAGGTAGGTAGTACCGCTCTCGCTATCTACATGGCCCGGTTGGCTACGCCTTCTCGCTATTTCGACCTGTCTCAAGTGTTCGGTCGCGATCTTTCAACCATTGGACGGATCTGCCGTTGGGTCCAAGCGTGGATGTACGAGCACTGGGGTCATCTCTTGAGATGGGATCCGCAACGTTATCCTCCTGCCGTTTTGGAACGTTTCGCGGCGAGTTTGGTGGAGGCTAAGGATTGCCCCATGGACAATTGTATTGGCTTTTTAGACGGTAAGTCCTTTTACTCGACACCGTGTGAGGTTAGGTTTTGACTAACTCTACATCCAGGTACGGTGTGGCGAATCGCACGTCCTAAGTACAACCAGCGCGCATTTTATAATGGGCACAAGCGGGTTCACAGCCTGAAATACCAGGCTGTAGTAACACCGGAGTGAGTGCTTCAATTTGGAGTGGTTGATGGTGCACGTTGACTAATGTTGTGCTTCCAATATTAAAAAGTGGAATGACGGCGGATTTAACCGAGGCATTTGTTGGATCGCGCCACGACAGTGCCATCTTGAGGATGTCCAGCCTGAGCGAGGTATTAGCACGGGATGCGAAGGGGTTCGGTGGGCGTCAAATGATGCTGTTTGGAGATCAAGGTTATCAAAACTCACCTGTAATGCTCACTCCTTATGGGGGTATCAATCTGACACCCGATCAAGCGTGGTTCAATCAAATCATGGCAACCGTTCGAATTGCCGTGGAACACGAATTTGGTCGGCTCCACAACGTCTTCAGGATGTCTCAGTACAAAGGTAAGCGGCCAGCTAGATTACTGCTTTCTAACATAGTACTGAGACACATGTTATCTACATCACTGCTTCGCATTGTGTAGATAACCTCCGATTCTATGTCCAAGAGCTTAACCCTTTGTATCACTGCGCGGTCTTACTTAAAAATTTTTTGATTTGTTGTGGCCGAGGGCCACTGGGAGGGGTCGCTGCTCCACCTACTTTGGAGCAGTATTTGGTTCAGCCTCCGGTGCTGCCTCCAAGGGATGTTTAGACTCTGGAATACGGGGGTTTGCAATTGTGTGTTTCAATGTTGTTATGTGTAGAACCGGTATTTGGGGATTGGATTCTGCATATCCCTCCTGAATGAAAAGATTGTTAATGACATGCTCGTGTATTAATGAACGCACCTTTGCCCAAGTTCACGACATCCAAAGTGGGCGCCTACTTTGGATGTTCTATCGATCTTTGCCATCGATGATGGCAAAGATCGATACAATGGTGGAGACCATTTGCTCGCTGGATGCTTTGTTAGGATCCAGCGAGCAGATTAACAGAGTGGCTCGAATAGATTGAATCTCTGTGATTTCACGGTGGCACGTGAAGGCACAGATAGCAGACGATGTCCTGAGAGTGACCGCGCTCCAAATGATGTGAGGGCTCAAACATCTTGGTATATCATTCACCATAATGAAATACGTTACAAGTGGACTCAACAGCGAATTACAACAAAGAGCCTTTTGGACAGGCGGATTCAAATGAGATAAGGGAGGGGAACGATTGATTGGGGCATGTGGACAAAAGCATTTCAACATGCGAGAGGACATGGTATAAATAACCTTGGATGTGTTGTGAAAACCAGAAAAGAGGACCTTCGCTGGCATGGACAAAAGTGGTGGTCAGTCCCTGTGTAACGTATGATCAAACACTCAAGTCGCGCTAGACCTACCGAGTGAGTAACATCAATTGGCGCCTGGCGCAGCTGTGCGTTCGGCTATCATCTTAAGTACAGAACCCATCTCATTGAGAGATCCTTGAACACTGGCCATAGACGTCTTGAGCTCGTTGATCTCAAGACCGTTGGCTTCCTTGTCTTTGCGAGCCTCTTGAAGCTCTTCACGTCGCAACCGGAGGGTTTCGCGCGCCAATTCCGAGTCAAGGTCCAGACGAGCCTGAAATTGCCCTAACTCCCGCTCCCGCTGGAGGTTAGATACCTTGGCCTGTTCCAGATGTTGTTTGAGCGCTTGTGAGGTGAGCTCATTGGCTTTTTCAGCCGCTTGGCTGCTTTTGAGGGTTACATTGACCATATGACCAACCGAGTCATCACCTTTGAGTTTTTTAAGTAAAGTGTTCCTTATGACCTTTAAAGAATTACGAGGTCTTGGCCCTCCTTCGGGATCGTCTGAGGCAGGGTCTTCATCAAGCTCCACTTGCGCCCAAGGAGGCGCAGACCGAGGTCGGATCGCCCGTTCGTCACGGAGTGCATTGGCACGAGCGATGGCCTTGGCGGCAGCCTCCTTGGACGCCTTGGCCTCTTGAACCGTGGCGATCATGTCCTACAGGTGAGATGAGCACGGTTTAGATCGTCAATCGTTGACAAAGGTTACACAACCTTGAATCATAGACGTACGTTTTCTTGAGAAAGAAAGGCCTTGATTATTTCACGGAGTTCTTCATCGTTCTCCTGCGTCCCACTTGCGCGTGCCGAAGCGGCCTCGACCTGGGGCAGCCACGTCTTCGATAGAAAGTCGTACCGGTTTTGCAACGTAGTGGTCTTTGGGTTGGCTGACAAATTATCAAACATTCTCCCAGCTTCAGGGAGTGTCTGCAAAGAAACGAGGCCAGTTAGACCCACCGGGACCCAGGGTACCAATTGGATTTAGATAGATTTATTTAATTACCTTGATGTATTCAGTACACCGGTGGAACCGATCGTTTTGCTCTTTGTGGACTGCAAACGGTCGGAAATGCGCCAAATGCAAGAGCCAGAAGAGATCCACGTTGCCCGGCGGGCCCCAGCGCATACGACCGGGAGTTGGAACCTTGTTGTTCGACACGACGGGTGATTTCGGGGCAACCTGCCAGACATTTTCCGAAGTGAAAGGCCATGTCGATGGGGCGGCATCTTGATCGAGTAGCATCGAACTGGCCACTGTCGAAGTCATCCCACTTCGTGCAGAATCGGTCGTCAGATCTGAGTTACCAGGGCGAGTTTCCACAGCGTGGCGAGGGCCTTGTTGGCCTTGAGTGACCACCACCGGCGTGTTTGAAAGCACAGAGTGAGAGACTTGGCCTGGGGGAACCAGAGCTAGTGCGACATCCGGGGTGTTATGAACGTTACGGTTCATGTCACGGGTTCCCAAAATGGCACGGTCAGCTGAGGGGTTCTGGAGAGGAGTCAATTGCTGAAGGCCTGGCGCCGTAGACAAAAGGCGTCCGAACGGTCGATATTGAACCGTAGGGTTGATGTGGCCTGCGTTCAAACGAGACGCAGGCGCCACTGTTGGCACTGGGCCTTGCGCCGGAAGAGAGGCCGTTGGTTGAGATTGAGGAGCACTGCGAGGTGGCTTACGAACACGAGGAGCTTGACCTGTGACTGGTCTGGGAGGTGAAACTTGGCGCCGTGCACGTGTGTTAGGAAGCCCGGGGTCTTCCCCAGCATGTTTCACTGGTGACACCTTCCTCACCAGGGGCTTTTCACCCACTTGACCCATTGGCGTAGAAGAAGACGGGGTCGGGGTGGATAACATAGAGGGACGCAAGGGACCATGTCCCTGCTTGCGAGATGAGGCCAATCAGGCAGCTACAACGTAACCAGCATATCGGTCAGTGTCAAATATAAGGATTAGCTTGGGAGGTTTCATAAACGGACCTGAAGGCCCAGGTGACAGCTGGGCCTGTTCTCCTTCCGAATCAACTAAAAGGTCTCGCATGACCTCGTCTTCGCCTGAAGAGGAAGATGGCCGTTCAGGTCGAAGCACGTCAAGGTTATATCGTGCTGAGGCAGCTGCCTCGCGGCTGGGGGTGAGGCCATCCCGGGACCAAGGCAGGGGATCCGACTGATGATCCAAACCATTCATTGATCTGGCAGCATTACACACGCTGTTGAAAGATACCGCTATCTTATCATCTGAGATAACTCTGGTCGAGCGCCAGTCCACAATATCGGCGTAGTCCTCGCGTGACCGCCATCTCGGATGAGAGGTGTCGTGTGTGAACGAATCAGCAGGGATTCGTCCAGGTCTACAGGTGAGCATCCCCAACGCTCAGTGTCAGCGGCCGATATGCCAAATGGAGTCACAGAATAACTGACCTGGGACCGCTAGGAACCCACACGGCGCCTGGAGCCGCCTGTAACAGCTCAGCTTGGCTTGGCGGTGCCTCATTCGCGTTCGGCAGCACGTCACTGTGACCTGCGCTAGAAGGTATTGGAACCTGCAAAGACAGAACGGCATGAGGTTTCCAAAGGCATCCGCTTGCGTTACACTATGTAAACGACCTGACTTACTTGCGGTTGAAGGGCAGGCACATGGCGTGTCCCACTGCCGACTGTCACTTGGGCCGGCGACCTATTTGAAGCCAGAGTTGGAGGACCAACTCTCTGTGCAAAGTGGGCAAAAAGATGTTAGAATACGTGAAACTTGCTCTTAAGCATTCGATGTGAAACAAGACAAAACGCTCACAGGCAAGATTGGTGAGTTTTCCTTCCGTTCAAACTCGAGCGAACCGAACACCACCGTGTTTCCAAGCCCGCCAGCAGTTCCGCCAGGTGTTCCCATATTGGACGTGGGAACTGGAGACCTAGCGGAAGAATGGCTCCCCCCAGACTGGTTACGCGGATCCACATTGCCAGCCTGGCGGTGTGTAGATATCAGCAAATCGAGTGAGTGCCAGCCTTAAATCTCACATTACCCATAACAAACAACATCTAAACGTAACACTCACCTGAACAGGCAACGTGGTGGTCACGTTCAGACCGCTTAACGGTGACCAGTTAGCTCGAGAGTGTGGTAGCGACATAATAAACTGATATATATCAAAGTTCAATTAATTAGCTTTTCGTAGTACTTTGAGACGAGGTAACGGAGGGTAGGAACACACTTGATTTTATATATGAGTGTGTTCCTAGCCAGAAGAAATCATGTAAGCGACCCATGACACCCCCAACTATCTAACCAAAGACGATGAAACTCACTGAAGCGAATAAAGATTTGGAGAGTTTGTGATTGTTTCCGGTAGCTACGAGGAAGGATTTCAGCTACGAAAAAGATTCCAAAACCACTGCCGGAACAAAAGGAAATAAACTAACCGCACAGATACGGATTTCAAAGAACTTATGACTGAGGAGTTCGGAGTGCAGGTAGGATATATGCACACATATATATATGTGTGCATATATCCTGTACACCTGCGACCTTTCACAGAAAGGTTATTTCAAAACCCATACCTATTTGCTGCGAGAGAACCTCACGAAGGTTGACCAGACGAGGCCAACCGGACAGAATTGCAACAGAGTGCAAGATCAACCACTTACAAATGGACATCCAATCGCGTGTTGGACGTCAAATTCGTCATTTAGTAGGGAAATAAAAAGATCATGAAAGTCGAACTTTTTATTTCCTTACTACGCAATGCCACCAATCTGGGGTCTGGCAAAGAGCAACATCAAAGAATCATAATTCGTGAATGGTAGAAGACGTGCCTCACTGAAATTATCTGAGGCACGACTTCACGAAGACTACTGAATCGCTAATCCCATGGTGTATTGCGTCTCAGATTGAAAAATAACCCCAATCTGAGACGCGTATGTGAACGAACGTGGAAAATGAGTGGTTTTGGTACTACGAAGACCTGCGATTCTGCGCCTTGTCCTTACTCTCTCAGACTGACTCTCAGTTGACTTGATGACAAAAAGGTGACCCGGATGATATAAGAGCCGGTTCCGTCCTGTCTTCTCCTTTGAAAGTTGACAATCTGGCCCTATTCCTCGAGGTTGACAGATGTGATTGAATGGGTTTAGCTCCGCATTTTTTCAACAATTGTAGACAATTTTTTCTGAGAGGAAAAGTTCAGTGCGTACATAAGGCGGAACCCTGGCTAAGTCCCTACCCTAACAAGGTCCCTCTCGGCGAGTGAGCCTGCGAGCTAGTCCCAGGCTATCCCCCGCTTCTTCGGTCTACCGGCCTGCGAGAGAGGGGGGCCGGGCTAACTTTTAAGTCCGGTGTAGGAGAACATAGACTTTGATTTTCCATTAACCAGAGTCTCACAATTATTAGTGGGGCAAATGTTTTCTTTTTTATGTATCTTATTACTTTATTTCGTGGTTATGTTTCTCATCTGTAATTTCCACTTCATATACTTTCTCCTACCATGGTCAAAATACCGTGAGTAATGAGGCTTAGATATCTCTAAGTCTCTTTACGTGTTTGGGGGGGGCCAATAGGCCGCGGGTTTTCTGACCGGGTAGGCTCTCTGCTACCTATTCTCGGGACATATCGTCCGGAGCCTGCGGAGAGCCTACTCGGTATGGCCCGAGGCCAGATTAGTCACGACCTCCCCTTTCAAACTCAAACGTATATCAACGTCAAACAACGTTTCGCTCCTTTTTCTTTGTCGATAACGCTCATCTCTGTTTCTGCTATTTCACAGACGTCCTCTAACTCACAGCTACTGAACAACAACATTTGATACCACAACAAGAAACCCAGCTTTCATCCTTGACTTAGTCCCATTTAGTTCGACTCTATCTTCATTCTCTCCCAAACCATCTTGGCATCTTTCACGTCTCCTTTGCTGTACTTCCTCAGATATAATTGGTACGCCTTCGACTCCCAACGTCCAGCTCTCACAATATCATCCAAAGGTATTTTATCGTTCCATTTAAGTGTGGCTCCTCCAATCCTAAACGAGTGACCTGATAATTGATGGTTTGTTTGATTTTTACTCCAGACTCTTTTGTAAATATTCAATGTCACGGCCTTCGTTAGAGTCAAGCGCTTTCCTTTCCCGTCTGTGTAGGATAGCAATCGATCGGTTAAGTCATTACTCGGGCTCTCTGCGAACACCCGTTCCAACGCCCTGACTGGACATAGATGCGAAGGTATACGTCGAAGATGCAAATATTGGAGTTCCCCGGGTCTGGCGGTTTTAGCATTATGTAACGCTAACTTTAAGTAGGAATGGTCTGGTGAGTAAATTACATCTCTTCTTAACACCAATGCCTTCCCCTTTTCATCTGAGACTAATTCTCCCAATCGAGCCATACCCCAGAATGCCATTAATGCGATTGCTAACGCTAAATGTTCTTTCTTGCCTCTTTTATCTAGTTCAATTACCAGTTCGGCCAAGTGTCTCAATTGTACTGGCTTCCTAACATTATTACCGACTTCCTTACACCTCGCGTCTGCCACACTCGCCGATTTCAGTAGCAATTTAGATACTCTATCATTTTCATGTGGGAATGGTTCGTTATGGAATAAGTGCCACGATCGTATTCCCGATATGTACTTCACTAATGTTTCTGCTGTCACTTTATGTTTTGCGTTCATCTCATCTATTATGTCTTCATCATCAAAATCGATATTGAATTCTCTACCACCCCATACGATGAATGACCACATCAAGTCTTGAGATAAAGGTAACAATTCACATCGGCTTAATTTTTCCGCCTCACCGAACTTCTCTAACTTTGCCATCGCTGTACTATAGTTCTGCAGCGTTGCTTGCGACCAACTCCCATTCAACAACCTAGTTTTTATTTTATCCGATCTCCAATCTATAATTCTATTTGTACAATGAAGGTTCAATGAAGCAGGGAGAAGGATTCAAATGAGCAAGACTTCAATGTTATCTAATTCAACTATCTTTGAACAATCAATCACTTACCCTTCCCTATTCTTCAAGAAAACCATAATCTTCTTCTCACTCGTCATCATTTTCAACTAATCTCGCTTCAATATATTGAGCAAGTTCCTTGGTAGGTCGATCCGTACTTGCTGGTGAAGATCTTTGTTCTTTTCTAACCCTCTTGACAATTTGTCAGCGTTGTTGTCTCCTGACGTGACTCTTCGTGCTACGATCGAACAGTTCAAACGAGTAAGTACCTTCTGGATTTCCTTCCACTCTTCGTTAACTAATTTGTGTTTTGACTTAAATTTTGTTATCACTGCCTCTGTTGTAGTGTTGTCGGTATAGACGATAAACTTTTGGTTGTTGGTTGGACGCAGTTGTTCTATCATGAGTAAGCCTAAACGTACTGCGACAGTCTCTAGCCATGCGATATCACGCTTCTGACATCCCTGTGATATACCTTCTGTCTTCCAACTGTCAGCTAAAGTGAAACTTGACCACCGGCTTCCAATTAGCACGCCGATCCCGTAACCTGTACTCGCGTCTCCGACCCACTCTATCTCGGTAGGTTCAATATCTTCGGTAAATATCAACCTGTCAAAGTTCTCAAGACCCCGCAACCACTCTTTCAATTCTTCTTTCGCTCCTTCAGGCACTTCTCTCAGCGCACTATGATTATACCACGACTTATCCCACCAGTACAGATTCCAAAGATAACACCTCATGAAAGGTAACAAGTATATTAAGTGACTGAGCTGCCCGACAATTTTCTCAACCTCTTTCTTTGAGCACTTCCGTGCGGGCTGAAGTAAGTCTTTTATCTTTTCAATCCGTTCCAACAATTTTTCTTCAGGTAGCCTAACTGACTTGTCTTCCCCGTTCCATATAAACCCTAGGTATTTTTGCTCGGTGTTCCAATCACAAAACTTTTCTTCGTTGGACTGGACTCCTAAATCCTTACTAACTTGTATCACATCTCTCATTTCAAGTAAGTCACCTTCAATTTTTGCGAACATATTGTCATCAACCCAACGGAACACCACATCAATGTTGAACTTTGCTTTTATTATATCTCTCCATGCGTCTGCCATCCACCCAAATGTCCCACAGCCGGCGACACCTCCAAAAGGTATCCGAGTGTCTACCCAAATCCGGCCTTGAAAGTCTTTGATTGTTAGGTACCTCCACTGCGATGGTTGAGTTGACCCCTGCCTATACGCTTTCAACCAATCGACAATTGCTAACAAGATCTTCTTTTTCAGATTCGCCTTAAAGTAATTCGCTACCTGGTTGAAATCATCCCACACTACGCCAAATCAATAATATACCATGGAGTTTAGAAAAGTCAAGATGTAGAAAATTCTCAGCAATGCATGAGAGGTAGGAAAAATTCGAAGAAAATATGGTTGAATCAGTCTTTGATATCCCATCATGTTGCATATTTTTTCATATTTTTACCTTGAGTTTTGAAGATGTTACATAGAAAAATGATTTTGGGGTGTATTTGGTCAGAAACTCAAATTTTGGCCAAAACTACCCAGGCTTGGGCAGAAACTTTTCAACAATCACAAATACAACAATTTTCTTTCAATCAAACTGGCAGTTGCAGATTATGAGAGGCCGCATACTGGATCTACAGTTTCCATTTGGATGCTAAAACCCTTGCGGGACAGATTTATAAGGTTTTCTAGCTTTGCTGTTGGGGATGTTGATTGCTGTACCTTCTTCATTTTTGGATACACACCACTCATTCTAATGTGTATCTGGTAAATTAAAAATGCAGCTTTCAGAATGTGCAGACATTCCAGATGTTGACACAAAATTGACAATTTGATTGGTCTCACAAGGTTAATGCCTCCATGAATGCCAGCTTTGGACATAAACTGAGTCTCTGACCGAATATACACTGCTGCCGTAAAAATCTTTAAAAATATGCAAAATGATGGGCACACACAGGGGAATGCAACCCTTATTTTTCCATATTTTTTTGACCCCTTCTGCCTTGTGTATAATTTTCTATGTCTTTTTAATTCTTTAAACTCAGCGGTAAATTTGCAATCTGGCGTAGTGCCAAGTGGTGTCGAAATCATGTTTATTTACAAAAGAATTTACTGAAGGTATATCGTATTCTTGTGAATTGTATCTAGCCGTCCGCGTCCACTTCACTGCTACATCTGTCCGTGAGTTTACATCTTCATCCTCTGACTCCGTTTCATCATCACTTCCTGAGATCTCCTTCCTTTTCTTCTTGATTACAACTTTTGCCTTGGGGTAAGATAGATCATTTATCATCCGAAGTGATCCATCGTTATTCGTCACGCTCCCCATTGGATTAGAACGAAAGAAGCCGAACCTCTTAAATACTTCTTCATGAGTAAAAGGCCCAAAGATTCGTCCGAATCTTCTCTCTTTATATAGATTTTTCATTATCTTGTCTTGAACCGCTGTTGCTGATTTATGGTTATCGGGGGTAAACCATTTCTCTTCTTTCCAGGTATGTGTAGGGATACCTTGGTTAAATCCACCGGTCAGTCCTTCCCACACTTTCTCCCATTTCTCTAGTAGCTCATATTCAGTCAATAAAGCCTTCCACTCATTTAAGTTCATTTCATTCTTTGCTTCCGTTGGCCAGTTACTCAGAGATTCAGGTGTGTCAACTCTGTCGTCTTCGTCGGCATCTGGAAGTTTTGGTTCATGTACTTGATTCTCAACATGCGGCGCGGTACGAATTTTTAACTCAAATGATCTGTTAGATTTTCTCAGATTCAATTAAACAGAAAAGGAAAACAAGAGAACAACACATTTGATTAGCTATTTATAAGGTCCAACATTTTTTTTTTTTTTTTAAAATTGAAATAGGGCAAATTCAAACAAAATAGGGAGACAACTTGAACAAACAGAAGATCAGAGGAATAACTAAAACAAGTAAGATAAACATCTATACATGCATCATTTTTTTTTTTTTTTTTTTGAACTGTTGTTTCCAACTGTCTAATACAACTCACGTTGAACCTGATGCTGCACCTTCGACAGATTTCTCTCCACCTTTATTTGCCATCGATTTGTCATGACTCCCAGGGCCTATTGCAGGACAAGTGCCTCCACCTCGGCCAGCTGTCCATCCTCTACCTCCCCTTTGCGCACTGCCTCTACCACCTCCTCGACCTCCTCTAGTATTCTGATAAAAGTCATTTTGGTAGATTGTCGGACTTGGATTTGTATAGTGGTTCGGATTATAATACGGCGCAGGATGAGTAGCATTTCGGTCATAAAGTGGGCTAGTACGGTCAAAGGCCGGGTTGTAATGTCTACCCTTAAATCCATTACCTCCTACTTTACCCGACGCTGACATTCTTGCTAAAGGTTGCGACACCGGTTGGTTAGTGATTGACGATAAACTCCTTCCTGTCAACATATCCGCTTGAGTGTCAATTAAAGCAGTATTGGAGTCCCACGAGGCATTCTCCGGGTAAGTCTCCCCGTTAATAGGGCTTATGTGTTGCATGACATTTCCAAAGGCATATGGGTTATCGATGTACTTATAATCGTTGAAATGTTTCGCATCTTCTTTCGCTCGATCAGCCAATTCTTCATTCAGCATTCCGACATCGGCCATTGAGCCATCTGGTAACCGATTCTCCCAGACATTGCGACGATGTGCGATATCATAACGCATAGCAGGAGTCCACTTCCCATAGCATTTTGCTTGGATAGCTAGAACATTCTCTTTATGAACTTTCAATCTTGGTGCTATTGGTGAGTCTTTTTGAGAATCTAATACATCGTACTTCTCCTCTTGATATTTGACCATTAAATCGTAACGAGTTGACCACTGCATTGGCGTTAATCTATGTTCGTTTACATAGGGTAATCCCACATAAGAAATGATATTTGTCGAACAGCTGGTCTTTAATGATCTACTTTTCATGAAGATAGAGTCTTGTATAATCCAAGTCGGGTCAAAAATTGAAACTGGCATGTGGATGTTTTTATTAAGCATTATATCATGGAAGTACTGTGATAAACCTGGCATGTTATTAGATGGTAAGGAGCCTAATGTCATTTTAGTGTTTGTTTCAATCTTGGATTTTGATTTTTCTTTGACGGTTTCAGGTTGAACTGGTTCTGTAGCGGTCTTCACTCTATAGGTATAATTGATCATGCCTATATCACGTGGTTCAGTGTCTTCATTTTGACACCAGTGTTGGTATTCTTCCCAAAAGACTCTATACTGGCCGATGTCTCTCTCGAACGCTTCTCGAATGTTCGCAAGCCATTTAGCGTGGCCGTGTTCGATATGGACAGGCTCTAGCATATTCTCTATATCAGGACCTGCACCAAATCATTATCAAGTTTTTGAGAGAAGGATCACTTTGGTAAGTACATTGTTTTTTTTTTTTTTTTTTTTGGAGTTTTATTATTGAGTTTTATTATTTGGATTATCAAACGTCTTTGTTTAAGGTTGTTCATACAGTGACTTCTCTTTTTTTTTTTTTTTTTTTTTTTTTTTTTTCTTTCCGGCCACACTAGAGATTTCTGTAGGCCACACTGGGATATATTATTCAGGCTACACGTGATTATCATTCAGGCCACACTAAATCATCTTTCAGGCCACACTTTTTCATTGTATCTTCTGGCCACACTGGGGGGGAATTCTCACGTACAGGAGACATTGTCTCAGTTATCACCCGGGATACGGTGGGTTCGTAACTTAATTCTGCTTGTGAGTCATGTTTTTAATTATCTGAAGTTGGAGATTATTGTGGAGAGGACTTATATAGATACCATGACCACAACTGTTTACGACTGGTATAGTTCTGAATGAAAAATTTCTAAAGAATGCTTTATGGATCACTAACCTAAACCTGTTATGTTTTCACCTCGATTATTCTCCTCATTTCCACCACTACTTCCTTGACCTTCGGTTTTGATCTTCCGTCAGGTTTCCTTCTGTTTGATTGCTTGGATTGCCAGTTTGACCACTTGATGATTGATCGATCGGGTTGATAGTTGAGTTACCTCCTTCACCTCTTCCTTTCCCTTCACCGCTACCTCCTTCGTTCATCACATTCATGGCTTTGTTTTTCTTTCCGCTCCTAGTCCTACCCTTCACAGTCTCGGTCAGTTGGCCAGGTGTCGATTCTCTTGGAGGAATACTATCCGGTACTGATGCCGAGTTCGTGTTTGACATTTCGATAAAGTTAATAGATAGTCTTGGGGTAATTGATTACTCTGGAAGAATCGAAGGAAGAACTAAGATGAACTGGATTGGAATAAAACGATGAATTGTACAGTTTAATGTGTATCAGGGAATTGGTGCTACTGAGTCTCAGTGATTTTTCTTTTCTTTTTACTTTTAATCACTTGTCTTATGAAATATGAATTATATTGTATGTGGTAATATAGGTTTGACTATATCTTGTTGGTTATTTAGATGATAGTAATCTTGAAAAGAAAAATTTTATAAGGAATTGTGAGACTTTCTTACTCTTCCTTCTTTTGATGCGATGATGTGAGTGAGTTATTCAGAGGGAAAGAATTTTGATAATGGAATTATTACATTCTTCAAAATTAGTTTCCGTTGGGGAAATCCTTTCCCCAACCCGTCTCGGTACTCATTTCCTCTGGTACCGAGTCTGCCCGAGCCTTGCTCGCCTTTTCCTCTTTCATGGAACTACGCAGGTGCCGTCGTTCCTTTGGGCACCTGCTGCATGTATTGGTTTTGGAAAGTCAGTCCCAAAGGAATGCGGAAGTTGTGGTTCAATTAAACTCAACAAAGTCCCACGCTGCGTCTCGCACGCTTCGAGCGCAGCGAGGGACTTATGACAACGAGGCACACTTTTGCCTGTGAGGGGAACCAGTTTTTGCAGGAGAAATTTGCCTTCCTTATAAAACTTTTTCCCCTATTTGTGAAAAATCGAGATGCAAAGAAATGAAATGTTCGCCTCTCTGAGGCGCATCGATTGATCAAACAAAATCCCGAGGAAGCCGAGGAATTCCTCCTCTACTGGCTTCTGAAGTTTGAAGTTTTTGATGAAATTGCCTTGTATTCGTATGTATAAACCACTCTCGAGGGTCAAATACAGGTCAAAACACTCGAAAACACTCCAAAATCCTGAACTTCAGAAGGAATCTGAAAGGACATTCCTCGGCTTCCTCGGGATTTTTTTGGATCAATCGATGAGCCTCATAGAGGCGAACATTTCATTTCTTTGCATCTCGATTTTTCACAAATAGGGGAAAAAGTTTTATAAGGAAGGCAAATTTCTCCTGCAAAAACTGGTTCCCCTCACAGGCAAAAGTGTGCCTCGTTGTCATAAGTCCCTCGCTGCGCTCGAAGCGTGCGAGACGCAGCGTGGGACTTTGTTGAGTTTATGGTTCAATGATCGATCAAGTTGAGATGATTTGTACAATTTTATTGCTTGCTAAAATGACAGCTATTGAAGGCTACAACTTGGTTGTCAAATCTGTCAATTTTAGTCAAACTCAAAGTTGTTTTAAATACAAGAATTTGAAGTTGAAATGTTTGAGTTGGTTTTGGATAGAAACTTCAAAACTACAAAACAGTAGAATTTGTCAATTGAAAGATATTAGGATCAGTCTTTTTAAGCTTGAGAGATCTGTCTCAGTTGTATGTATCTCATTTTGTGATTTCATTTGATTCTTACCTGATCTTGAGTGTCCAGTTGAGTGAGGTCCAGTGCTCACTGCTAGGCGTGTTCCTTCCTTCATCTCATTTCTGACTCGAGTCACTCGCTCCTTCGAGTCTTCAAACTTCAGCCTACACACATTTCATCACCATCATCAGGCTTTCCTTCAGCAGTTCACAACTTCACCGCCTCCAGTTTTCGAGCTTTTCGACATTCAACTTCGAGAGTCTTCCACTGGTGCCACCATCTGATCTGATCAACTACGATATATCATATTGAATGTACTAGAACTGTACCTTTTTTTGTTTGACCAAGAATTTTGATTTAACTAGGAAACTGTGAACGATATATACAAAAGAAGATTTACAGTGAATATACTATATGAACTGATTGGTTATTTTACTTTTTTATATATCAATCTTCAAGTACACACCCACCCACCATGGAATACGATGCCACTCAATCATCATCTTCTGATTCACTCGAATTAGGACCTCAGCGTAGAGCACCTGGCAAGGAGAGGTTAACATTAGCTGACTTTCTTCGTACTACTGCTCCTGCTGATTTTAATCCAGGATTGAAGAATTCATCTCAATCTGTCAATCAACCACGTCCATCTAGGATTCCATTAGATTTTCAACTTTCTAAATTGAATGCTACACTGTTCGCTAATAATAAAACTACAAGTAGACCTTCTTTACCAATCAAACCATCATCATCAGCTTCAGTCTCCAATCATCAGGGTCACACTACTAACATTCAACTTCAAGCACCATCAAGTCAGTCTCATCCCATTCAAAAATTAAGACATGCTGGTACGGCTAGTCATCCTGATTTAGCTAGCTTAGTTAGAGTAGCCCGTAAACGATCAAAGACATTGATCACTCAACCGGATTCATCACTTCAACCTCCATCTGAGAATCCTAATCCGTCTACAAGTACATTTCATTATTCGGCTCATCTTCCTTCTAGTTCTAATCTCTCTTCTACTACCATTGCTCCCCGCGTAACTCCATTACCTAAACCTAAACAAGCTCCTTCATCACCCATCAGAGCTATCTTACCAAATAACGCATCCTGTCATCAATTCAACAGTTTGAACTCTCCAGACGATTTCAATCCTTACAGTCAATCTCCATCTGGTCCTGGTTGTCGGAATAGCGCTCCTATCACCACTTCTTCACATCCTTCCGTCGTCTCTCTTCAACCAGTTCGACTCGCTCGAGCTTCAACAGGATCAAGTAGGTGCTACAGTATCTCCTATTCCGACGATCCTGGTACCGACCACACCAGTCAAAGTACTCTTAACAGTCAACTTGCAAGCCTTCCTACTGAGTCTCCTTATTCTCCTCCAAGTTTATCACCCTCACTTGATCCACCTTTGGCATTCACTTCGGGTACTGGTGGTACCGGTTTGGCTGGATTGGTCGCAGCTCATAAGGAGCGTCGTAAAGCCAAGGATAGCTCTTCTTCTCGATCTATCAATTCTGATACCGACTCTATCTTCCTGAAGTGCAAGTCATCTAGCGGGCAGCAGTCGATCTATGATTTCCTCAGATCCACTCATCCTCCTAAGCGTAGCACTGCTCGTAGTACAGCTTCAGACACCGCCGACGAAACAGACGAAGAGGGTGAAGATACACGACACATACGGAGAACACTCGAACCAGTACCTCCTGCAGCCTTCCAATACTTTCATCGACTTTTGCCAACTAGCTCAGCTATAAACGTTGATTATTCTCAAGAACCCAGCAGATCCGTTGTCATGGATCGCTCTGCATCTCATGCCGCCTTGAATCTTAACGGTCAATGGGCTTGGGGTGGACAAAATGACAACCACACCGAACCTCTCGACCAACATAGCTTGTTCCATACTACCCTCAATTCTCCTGTTACTCTCACACCTGTTGACATGGCCAAGTCAGCAAAGCTCAACTTGCGCAATAGATCAATTTCAAAACCAAATCCACCTACCTCATCTCATCCTTCTCGTGAGGAAGACGCGCAAGCAAACGTAAGTTGTCCTATCTATCACACTCCCTCCTGCCTCACTTCTATCTTCATGATTTGTCAACTCTCGCCTCGAGCCATGAACGCGCGTCGTCATCAAGTCGGATCAGTCTTTCTGATTGGTCATCTTTACCACTCAAACATCTGTTGGAGAAATGATGGAGATTCATACACCCCTGTGGTGCACTGTGTATTCTCATAACCTTGGTCATCACCCTTGCCTCGGCCTATGGCTCTCATGGCACCGCTGCAAGGGTCGGAGACTTTTCAATGCAGGGTTAAACAACCTACAAACCCAAATGAATTGATGAACTGACCGTGTCTTTTGCTTTTCCCCTTTACCTCCCTATCATGACATCCTCCTTTTGTTTATCGCCCCTCGACTACTGTCAACAATGTCGTTTGCCATCACCCGTACCTTCCTTTCCTCATGAAAACCGTACGGATTCTCAACCACCCGACGATCTCCTTTGTTGACCGACCGCCGCGGTCAACCTCTTTCATGAACAACCATTCACCATTTATGCTTTCTTCTTGCCTTTTGGTCTGACGTCACACGCATAATTGGCCCATTCTCACTACGCGACATCCCATTCAACATCTTCAATTCACAATTTTATTTTCTGCTTGCTTTCGTCACGCCTCAACTTCTCCTCGTATATCCTCGCGTCATTCCAACCGTCCTACGTGATCCCAATCAATCTTCACCGTGCAAATCATCTTCATTGTCTACTCCGTGGTTTCGCTGGTAAAGTCGTGGTCTAGCACCATGAAAAAGACTAGCGGATTCTTCAAACGTAGATTTGGTTCGACACCCGGCGCATCAGAGTCCACAAACAATCTGAGTGATCTAGTCAATGTCCAACACTCTCGACATTTTTCATCACAATCTGATCACCATCTATCTCAGCCAGGCACAGAGTCGTGTCCTTCATCGCCTGCATTACCTCATTCATTGCATTTACAACGTCCGACTCCGCCGCCACCACCTGTGCCTACCATTCCATCTTCGTACATCCAAAATAACCCCCCAGCTACCCTCTCTCCAACGCAGTCTGACAAAAGAAGTAACGTCAAATCTGCAGCTCAATCCACCCGATCATCGCCTAGTCCTCTCTCTCCCTCTCCATCTCAGCGCAAAGCACGAGAACGTACCGACGATCTTGGGCCTGACCCCGCCATCACAAACCTCAATCGTTCACGCTCAGCTTCACCTCCCAGACATGATGCCGCGTTTGCTAAGCTTTCATCTTTCAAACCTGCTAGAAACCATTATAGTCATCCGGCCGCTAATCCAGAAGATCCGCACGCTTTGACCTTTCATCGATATGCCTCCAATATCGAGCTGAATTCGCAGAACTCGCCAAGGCAAAGGACATCAATGTCATCCTTGTCAGCTGCAGTCGCGAGTCTCCAACCTTTTGACTCTGCGGCCACAAAACCATCCCCACAGGTTAGTCCTAACTTCCTTAGCTTTCTGTTCAGCTTCTTTTCCTCACAGCTCACAACCAACCAAGCTTTCAACCCCCGCCTCTCAGCTTTACAGTGTAACAGGAGCCTCGCCGTTTCTTCATCAACCGCCTGGCTCTGTGACGCCAAAGTCAAATAAATCGAATGAAACTGGTCGCGATATCACATCACCCATCCAAAGCGAGTCGAACCCCTTCAAGCGACCTCTCAAACCTTATCCAACAGAAGCGCACGATCCCCAACGTGATTCTGACCTGAGTCCTAGGAGTGATAGTCTCTTGTCGGGCGTCATATCACATGATCCTCTGAGTCTACCGGTTGATCAATCTACTCAAGGCACAAATCCTCTCATCCAAGTTAACACGGATTTTGGAGTCTCGAAGACACACTCTAACTTACCTTCGGCTGGTTCGACTGCCTCATTTTTTTCCACTATGTCGGAAAATGGAGAAGAAGGAAAGGCGAGAGTCACCGAGGTTACCCCCAAGAATCCATTCCATCGTCAAAACTCTGTACCTCACACTCCACCAATCGGTGGTCCTACACGTTTCCAATCGCCACTTCCACGAAGTGGGCATCCACATGTGTTACCCAATTTGGATACTTCCTCAGCTGTTACTGGTCGCTCTGCCCATCGTCCACCCGAATCGAATAGGAACTCTCGTGCCGAGTCATTGAATGACATGAGGATCGACCATTCATCAAACCACAGAGCCGCGATGGCGAGGGACCTTTCTTTACCAGTCTGGACATCTGCGCGTTCAGCCAGCGCCGAATCCTGTCCAGCATCCGTTCCTTCCGATCTTCCGGTTCATAATCCCCTCTCACCTACCTTATCCGACTCGCCATGGTCCGGTAGACAACGAAGTCCACACCCTTACCTTGATTCCAAGCTGACCGGCACTCCTGGTCTCACCAATCGGCTCAGAACCGAGACTGAGGAATCGACCATGTCTAATAAGACCCTCAACATTCATGCCTTACAAGACTCTAGGCGGGCAACTGGCGATGGACATGGTGGACGGGTACCAGACGCGTCTCAGCAATTTGACGATACTTCTGAAGCAGACCTCCAATTGAATCATACTCCAAGTATCAGGCTGGTCAGCGCCCCAGAGACAGCTGCAAATGCTACTGATGGCGCCACACCCTCGAGTATGGCGCCCTCCCATCTAGGGAGCCCATACTCACAACAGTCTTCGACCTATTCCGGCTACGAATCTCCCTCGCCCATGCTTCCGGAACATCACAGAAATCCGTTTTCGCCCAATTGGAGTGGACAAACCGTGCCTTTGCCTAAAGATACCACTCCAGTTGGTTTAGGCCTCAAACTTGAACGATCTCCAGATGCTAGCGAACTTGATCCTCCAACACCTGCAAACGATCAAGAGGAGCAAAAGAAACGCGTCAGTAGGACTGGCCTTGATCGCACATCTTCACTGTCACGCAGTCTCGCTTCTTCCTCTATCACCTCCTCCTCGCCATCGACAATGCCGCTTCGAGCTTCTGGTCCCAGCACCCGACCACATACAGGTCAAGAAGATAACGATGGATGCAGTTTGGGGCCTGTGATAAGTAAACAACGCACCGTTTCTACTACCAGTACGATGAACTCTACGAAGCGGTCCAACGACACCCGCTCCACTGCGCATACTTCAGTTCATCCCAATGACTTTGTGGATCCAACACTTTCTGTAGATGAGAATGCCAAGATGCTGGCTCGAAGATGTTGGGACGAAGATGAAAGCTTTATCAGACGTGATAAGCTGGCAGAGTGGCTTGGAAGTCCTGATACGGGTGAAAATCAATTGCCAGTCTTGACTTTGAAACATTACATGAATTGTTTTGCTTTCCATCAACTGAGGATTGATATGGCATTTAGGAAGCTTTGTCAGAAACTCCATCTTAAGGGTGAAACTCAACAGATTGATCGGATCTTGGTAGAGTTTAGTCAAAGGTTTTGGCAACAAAACTTTTCGAACTTGTACTTTAGTACTGGTCAGTGTCTTTTCGATTTCACCTCATTCTGCTTCAAAACTGATTTTTCTCATGTCTTGCTTCATGGAACCAATAGATGTGGTACATGCGCTATCATACTCAATCCTACTACTGAATACCGATTTACATATTGTCGATACAACTAGTAGAATGTCAAGGTCTCAGTTTGTTAGGAATACGTTGGAGACTTTGACTGCCCAGCTCTCGGCCTTTGAAGATCTGGGTGACGTCGAGCATGTGATTGATTCTGCTGAAAGAGACACCCCAATGAGCATGAGCGATTTCATATCTTACAGTCGACCCAGTTCACCTAGCCTGAGGACAGGCACGATTGGACGTGGCTCTCAAGCATCAAAGAAGTCATCTACAGATGTAGATTCATTTGTAGACTCGCATACTAAGCCACCCCATAGCGCGATTGGGAGACCATCAATCGATAAATGGCGAGGACCCTTTAGGAATGGTAGTAATCCCGGCACGGCAGCCTCGAGATTACCTCGAAGGAGCGGTAGTGTTGCGTCGAGTGCACATCCTTTCGTCATGGTCAATGGGCCGCCAGAACTCCCTGGTGACGCTTCTCGGAGAGGATCTAATGAACTGGCTTCGCCTGCGGCCTCTATGGCTCCACAGGAAGGCATGATCAAACCTAGTCAATTCTCAAGAGCTTTGTTTGAGAAAGAGATTGAGGGACTGTTGAAGGTAAGCACGTGGCATGAACCCTTCTTCATTTTCAACACTTGCTTACTACTTTTTGAGGCGATGTAGGATATCTATACTGCCATTAAGACTCAGCCAATCTTCCAAGGTCTGAACACTGATGGTCAACCGCGCACTCCGGGCATTGGCGGAACTCGAAGCCCAGGTGCTTTGGGCGCTGAACGTCCTCAGCCACCTTTCAAACGTAATAGTTTGAGGGGACTTCCAGGATTTGGTGGCCTTTTGGCAGCGCATGGAGCAGAGATGTATGGTCCCAGGTCAAGTAGTCCGACATCGAGTACGGCACCATCGACTATGTCAGGGACTAGTGGCCCGGGTGGATTGGTGAGTGAGAGACGGCTTTTATTTGATGTCACTTTATATCAGTCACTCTATTTCAAAACGTATAATTAAGAAGACTGATTGCAAATTGATAACCGTTCACACAGGCTCAATCTAACAGCTCGACGGGTTCGCATCGGTACACGAACATGACTTCTCCTTCAATTGGATTTGCTTCTAATCTCTCGCAATCTATCATTCGAGAGCAAACGGAAGAAGAATCGAAGGAAGACCCACAAGAGCCTCCAACGTTGATGTCAGACGAAGAGTTAGCGCTGCTGGGTGCTCCTTGGGCTAAGGAGGGCTTACTTCAGCGTAAACAGTATTGGGATGCGAAAGGGAAACGACACAAGGACAAAGGTTGGGCACAACTCTTTGTGGTGATTCATAAGGGTCAATTGAAGATGTTTCAGTTTGGAGCAACTGGTCCAAGCATGAGTTCGAGTAATCAAGCATCAGGTGATGGCCCAACCGTGGGTGGTGGGAATTGGTTATCGAATGCGCAACCTATGGGAGAACTCACTCTCACTCATTCACTTTCGAGTGCATTACCTTCAGGATATAACCGAGACCGACCTTGCGCTTTTGTTCTTACACTCGCCAACGAATCTTCTTACTTTTTTCAAGCAGGTACTGCCGACTTGGTAAATGAATGGGTATCTACATGTAATTATTGGTCAGCCAGATTGAGTAAAGAACCGTTGACGGGTGGAGTTTCGAATATGGAATATGGTTGGAATCAAGTTGCCGATTTAGCAGCGATTCGAATGTCAAGTATAAGTAGAAAATCAAATGATTATAAAGGAGACGAAGAATCAGAAGGAAAAGTAGAATCACAACCCACTAGAAGTAAAAAATTAAGACAGAAGATCATTAAACCTAATTCATCAGGAAATATGTACTCAATGTCAGGATCTGAAAGTGTTAAAGGATCAGTAGCTGATTTGAGATTAACCCATAACCAACATCAACACCACGTACAATTACCACAAGCACAACAACCACCAAATCAAATCAATAGTAATGTGATGATTAATGACTGGAGTGCACCTATACCACCTAATTCGACTAGTACCTTGACGGAAGAAAATCAATTAGACAATTTAAGAAAACATTCGATTTATATGCAATTAGAATTAGAAAAACATAATTATTTAAGAAAACCGATGATGAGTTTGGTAAGTTTGAATTTTTGATTTCTTGAACGACATTTTTCCGAACATCCCACCAAGAGACTTGATTTGACTAATTGGATTGGATTTTCTTTTGAATTTTTTTCATATAGTATCCGACTAGATCTTTGAATTTCCAAAAAGCTACTAATAATTGGGAAAAGAAATCACAATACCTCTTAGCGGAAATTATCAAGTATACAACTTATATTGATGCATTAGAATGTGGAATTCATCAAAAGAATGAAAAGAGAACGAAAAGATTGGTACGATCCTTATTAGAAAATGCTGATTCATGATCAATGATTTATCGTAAGAGAAGTCGAAATGAAAGTGGTGAAGAAATCTAGTTGAGGTTAATTTGATGATCGATAGGGTTTTTCATTTCATAGATGATCAAGGTTTTCCTTTTCTTTTGGACAGTCTTGATTCTTTTCCTGTTATTTTTCTCTTTCTTAGGTTAATGAAAACGCATACTTAGGGACTTTTATTTTTGTTAATGAGGAAAGTTGATGAAGAATGAAATCCAAAGATCAAATCAAAATTAGAAAAGTGTGAATGATTTTTTTTCAATTTCAATTTTTTTTATTTATATATATATATCCATATTTTGTTCATTTATCTTTTCTTGAGTTTTTTTTTCCAATTTTTTTTTGGTATTTGGTATTTGGTATTTAGTATTTTGTGTGTGTGTGTGGGTCGGGATGTGTGAAGATGGGTGTGATTATAATTTTTCTTTTTTTCATAATAGCATTTTTCTTATCCTCAAGTTTTATTTTTCTACCTTCTTTCTTTTGGATTAGTAAAATTACAATTCTTTATTCTTTATTTTTTATTTCATTTCAAATCATATTTTCCCTCTTTTTTTTGTTTTTGTTTTGTTTTGTGTAATTCAAAATGAAATGTTAAATGTCTGAGTGTGTGTTTGTGGTGTGTGTCTTTGTTTGAAATAAATCAAAAAATTTGATTTCTTTTTCTTTTTGTGAATAATTCATATTTTGATTTTTTTTGAAGTTTTTTTAAGTAAAGTAATTGAAACTTTAATCATTATTTTTTTTGAAAAACTTGAACAGCTATTTTTGTCCAGGTTTGTGACTATACTGACAACAGTTGACTTGATATTCTACATGGTAAATATCCTACAAGTCTGTAAAAGCCTGACCATGTAACTGATTCCGCTAATTTCAGAAGCCATACAACAATGGAAATGTTGATTGAGTTGACTGCTCACTTTTTTCTGGTTTGCAATTGTTGGGAGAGACATATGTACAAGAATAGCTGTAAAGAAAGAAAAGAAGAGAAAGATATTGAACACAGATTTAATCAATTCAATTCCATGATTTTCTGCATACATTTTGGACTTTGATTAACTTCTTTTGATGGTAAGATTTGTTGAACAACATTTTTTTGTTTAGGTGATTGAAATCTTACATTTGTTTTTTAACTCTTCAGTCTAGTCTTTTTTAGCTTGGAGTGAGTTAAGGTGTTTGATAGATGATTGGTTTAGAAATGTTTAAGTGTTTTGAAAAATGAACATGGATGATGAAGTTACTACTACAGTCAATCCAAAAAAGCTTGGCCCGCCCCAAACTTATATAAGTCCCACTCGCTTCGGCCCCGTCGGTACAAGTACCACGTACCTCCGAGCGCCAGCGAGGGACTTATGCGCTATCCCAAATTTCTGGCGTGAGACTAGACAGGGCTTTCGCCAAAAACCTGTCATCTCACGTGCTCACGTATTCACCTTATCAACTCATGAAAAGGTGATAATGAAACAAAAGCGCAAGATCTCCATCTATCATTTGCCACCCTCCATACCTTCACGGCCCCATATCTTCAAAAGATATGAGCAATCAAGCTCTTGGCTCACAACTCGGGGCCGTGTTTGTCTACATGTGTTTCCAATGCTGCGCGTCAGAAAGCTTCGTTCTCGCGAGATTAAATCTTTACAGTTTAAACAGCAGTTCACGTTGGGCAACGTAATGGAGAATGCATTTCATGACGGTAATCAAGGACCTGGAATCCGATTGGGATGCTGAGCCTGGAATGCATTTCATGATTTAGGACACAATAATAGGTATCACCTTTGGCAAGGCATGGTAACTCACAATCCCTTCATGAGGCGTTCTCGAGCACTCCCCTCCCATATTCACGTAGAGTCATCGGTGTCGGTGGCCAGCTCGTCGGCATTGATTTGGAGTGCATCTGCCTGAGCCATACCACACAAAAAGGTTCAATACGAGTGGCGATCATGCGAGTGCTAATCACGGAAAGACTCACCTGCTCCTGTATAAAGGCGCGCCAGACACCTTTGCCATTCCCAGCTTCATATATTACATCTCTTATGCCCAAAAGGATGTTCCTGATCAAAGTCCTGGACTCGGGGGTTCCCCCCCGCAAATCATGTCTTTGGGGACGTCGCCGAATAAAACGATGGTCGAGGAAGTTGAAAATGAAATCCCAAACCCCCAATGTACTGGCCTCAATGAACCGAATGATTTCCACTGTCTGTCGATAGACGCTGTGGGGCATGGTCAACATTGCGCGCTGTTCCTCCACTGAGGTGGGGTAGGGACCACCGACGGCGTCGATGAACGATTCCACACTTAACCCTTCCTCTTCAATAGCCCCAGTAATCCTGCCGACCGCACCCTCCAAGTCGAGAAGAGGTTCTACGTACGGATTCATTAGGCGATGTATCAATAAGGGTTGAAGGCCGATTTTGATTGCGGTTGGATTGTAAAGGTTTGGAAATGCTTGATGTGAAAAGATGCGTGTTGATACACCGATAATGCAGATGTTCCCCAACCGCACAAGAGGCTTATCGAAGCCTCTCGCGAAGGCAAAAGCGGTCCGGTCTTGCGTGGTCTGAAACGCTAGTCTTGCAATCGCAAAAGATTGTTCATAAGCGCACCAACCGCTTTGGAATTGGGGCATGTCAGCTGTACCATTCAAAAGTGGCATTGTTTCGAGAGAAGCAATGGCATATCGCCTAGCCGGATCATGATGTATCAGCTTGATCAATCCAGATAATCGCCTGGCTGGATTGATCGAGCTAAGTATCGTCTCCCTGCTGAAACTTCCCCAGGGAACTCAACGAGGTGGACCGATATATTGATCTATCATTCTGGAAATGGTCATGTTGTTGAGTAGCCTTGACCTCCCAAGAGGTCTTGACATCTGGGCAAATGATCCTCTCGCACTAAGCATGACCAAGCAATCGCTCGCGGCCATTCAGTTCACCGTGTTGGGCCAAACAGAGTGACAGTGACTCGGTTTGTGGTTTGGGAGCACTTGCACGTGCTTTGCTTGTTTCACTCTCCCATATTGCAAGTCACAGCCATGTTGAGCCAGAATACCTGCTGTACTCCTAAACAAAGGTTGATATGTTCATCATCAATCCACATTTCTCGACGGTAGGTTTTTAAGACCACGCCAGTAGAGTGTGAGATAAAGCAATATCTGAAGGAACCGTTGCCTACAAGTGTCTTAGTCGACTACCATTTTCCATACCTACATTTTAACTATCCATGGCCTCTACCCACCGCATTGTGCCCAGCTCCGATGATACCAGCACCCTCGCTCGAACCCTCCTCGTGTGTGACTACCTCACAAAGCTCGACTTGACCCCAAAGCAATTCATGGTGACATTTCTGTCATCAAAGGATGATGCTTTGGTCGGGCGAAGACGTCTCATGAAGATTGGCCTCGCGTTCAAACAGACCCGCTCCATAGTTCGAAATATGGGCAAGCTGTCAAGATCTTGCGAACAAGGTCGCACGGATTGGGAGAAGTTGATTTTGGAGGAAGTTAGTACAGTGTCGTTATTTCACCAATTTCGATTACAACTGTTGTCTCACGAACCGCATGATGAAGGCGTCGGAAATCGTGAATGCGCAGGAAGTGCCTCGAGGTCACTTCCCTAGCGGTGCGTACATCAGTTCGAATAGAATCACACCGGACTATTTTGGCCAAAGTGCGGAAAGTATTCGTGAAACGCAGATCAAGACCGGAATGAATTTCCTTCATTCACTGATTCATGGGAAACTCGCGATCAGTTTGAATATAAATCAACCGGAGGCCGAAGACAATGACGATGGTGGAACTGGCCCCGAGATGCTTAGTCAACAATCCACTGAGTCGTATCTGCAGGACACGGAGGCTCCTGCAGATAGAGATACGAACTTGGATCGCTCGCTGGATGAAGAAACGGTACTCTCAATGGAGAATTTAGTTTATGTCAAGGCCACCCCCGCGGACCAGGCGGTTCTGAAACTGACCAAGGTATTTCCCAACCCATGCTTCCGGCGAGGCGTATCATTGTACTGATCCTATGTACCATAAATGCGTCCGACCTAGCTGCCTATTTTCATATGTGCGATGATAGCTGTCAGCTGCAATCGCAGAGCGAATGCTATACCCATGGCGAATAGTTTGATGACTTACGCGGGAGGTGTATCCTGTCGCGTCAACGAATGGTTACATTGTCACGGTATCACAACGTCTCGAAGGAGCTCACTATCAGCAATGGACCATCTGCGTCACTTACAAGAAGATAGAATGATGGACTTGTTCAAAGTCAACCACAAACTTTTACCTTTACTGGTTTATGACAACATCGACATCCAATTGAAGATTCATAACACTCGGGTCGAGACGTCATCGCGTCTGTTTCACGGCACATGGGGATTTTATATAGTAGTTCGTGCATGCCTACAGGCTAAATGCAGCAAGGATGCTGTCAGCCTCGCCGCCTTTTGCGATGCAATGTCAAGAGCGGACCGCAAAGCTGTTACGATGTCATCATTTTGTTCGACCCCTGCCGAAGCGGAGCATTGGAAATCAGTGGTGAAGTGTCAAATAGCCACAGCCCTCAAGGAATACGCCACTTACCTACCAGGGTCGCCTGACCCCAGACTCCTCCCGCAGCTGCAGACTAGACCTCCGCCAGTCGACCAAATCGAGATGCACCAACCTAATATCCATTTCCTACGTATGATGGATGCGCCGGATTCGTCCGCTGAAGGAGTATTGCGCGTTATCGACGCTGTCATTGCTCAGATTGGTCTGGACAAATCTGAATATGCCCAGAGTCTTTTGGTGGCTGGAGGCGATGTTGGCTCGAATCAATTGTTGGAGAGTCTTAGAGTGAAGAGATTCCCTCCGATTGATTCAGTTGAAGGTATGCAATGGGTCCTATCAATTTTCGGCGGGGCCCACACTATGTGGAACTTCACAAAAGCACTATTAACTCACCATTGGGGTAAGGCGGACAACGGTGATGACTCAGGTGCCTGGAGGTCTTTGTTTGCGTTGGGATGCGAATATAAGAAACCGCCTGCGTCACAAGACTTCAACACCTTGATGTGGTCTGCTCGAATGCTCCACAAAGCTAACCTGGTTCATTCGATAAGGTATGTTCAAACATGTTAATTATACTAACGGTGAGTTTTCATAAGAGTGCGGACTGACCACTGTTTGCCCGTGTCAGCCAAATCATGGGAAGCGATAAGGATCTTCATTTGACTCAGGCCGAGGACTGTGAGCATGTCATCGACAAGGTATGGGATACTTACTTTGACGCTGCCGCTTTAGAAGCGGCAAGGTTGCAGGCGGATACCACTCGTTATAATTTGATGTTGCGTCTCCGAGACTTTGCCACGGTAGTCGAGGCCCACAAAGCAACTTGGGCGGGTGATATCGGCCGCCTCATGCTGATGTGGAAGCAATGGGCTATAATGGCCCAAGGCATCCAGGGTCTATCACATTATTCGCGCCATATTCCGCGAATCGTGTTACTGTTAGAGGAAGACCTACCAAAGGACCTTGCCCGCGCAATCAAGCATTCCCTCCTTATACCATCCAACAAACGTCCGGACCACTGGCTTCCAATTGATGAGTTCCTAGAAATTAGTATATTCTACCTCAAGCGAGTATACAATAATACTGTGAGTCATATTACACGAGCAGTTAAACATGTTCACTTCGCTTAGGTTGAAGTCCTCGCTGACCATTGGGGCGTGGCCGTTCAGGGGCACGGCACGGACATTCAAAGACTCACTCAGCTACTCTCAAACCTCATTCCCATGGTACGTGGCTTGCATAGCTCGCAGGCATCTGATCGTGGAGTTATACCGTTTGTTGAACATGCATTGCATACACGGGCAGCTACGAAAACTCCTGCAGCTCTTCAAAATACACTCTGGACACACTTTGCTATTTCAACCCAACCTAAACTCGATTACTGGCCCCAGCCTGTTGGCTTTCCTTGCTTACGCCAAAGATCACTTAGGCGAGGTGCGTGCTAGACGTCCATCGCCGCAGGTCGCAAACATCTTGAAACTTGGTCACCGGAATATGATTAAACTTATTCGTGCTGACCAGATTGCTGGTCGCTCTTTGAGGTTTTGGTGGGGCGCAGCCGACGTGTTGTCGTCTTGGGACAGTCAGAGTGGGGAGTTTCCTGGCGAGGAGTGAAATAAATCAGAATATTGGTACATATGACGTGACTGGACAGTTGTCCACAAGAAATACCCGTGCTGACCTCGCCTGTTGTCCGTTTTCTTGTTGGGGGACGAGTATGGGAGTTCCACTGCCCCTCGCTTGGCCCTTTGGGACAACGGCCGGCGGGGGACTGTGACACCGCCTATTTTACCGGCTGGGGCGGTATTAGGCTGTTTCTTATGTGCAGCGGCCGCCTCTTTCTTCGCCGCTCTGACTTCAGCCCGTTCCTGTTTGGCCAGTTCGCGCTTTCGAGCTCGTTCATTTTGAGCCGTCTCCTTCAGGGCCAATCGGCGTAAGTCCGCGTCTAGCTTTGCTTGCGCCTTTTGTTCAGCCGCTGCTACCTTCTCGGCAGCTTTTGCCTGGGCTTCTCGTTGCTTTTCCACCAGCTTGGCCTCCTTGGTCGCGATTTTATTAGCTTCAGCACGTGTTTGTGCAATTCTTGCTCCTTCAACCGATTGAATGGGTTTGCTAGGAGGCCGAGCAGCCGCCTTTCGTCGCTCCGCTGCTTTGACAACCGTGGAAGCCGCGTTGGGATGTTCTTTCCACTGTAAGAATGCATTGAACAGGCAGGTGAATTGTCCAGGTATGGACTCGCTAGCAAGGACCACACCTAAGTCTTCGGGTTGCAAGAATAAATCGACATTTTTGGCTAGGTCCCATCCCAAATCCCGCCCGAAATGATTGTCCGGGCCTAGATGGCACGGATGAGTGAACTGAGAGTGCCAGAATTCGGTGAAGGCCTGATCCCACAGGCTAACTAGCCTAGAGAGGGTTGGGCACTCGACAATCGGATCGTCGGTTCCACAGAGCATGGGAATGTTTCGCATATCTTTCACAGGAGGTGCAGGAGGGTCGGGTAGGCTATTGATGAGTTCGAAGAGCTCGTCCTCCCCCATTTTGAGCGCGCTATCAAAATTATCGTTAGTTAGGCTCGCTTGAGCTAGCCAGAGGGCTTCAGCTTCCTCGGGTTGGCAGTTGGAACAGTCACAGATAGGCATGTGTGCTTCGCGCTGACGGTCCTCCTCCTCGTGTACGATGTCGCTATCCGGATCAAGGGGTATGTATCCGTTCCTGTGCCCGAACATCGTCAGTCAGCATTCACCAAGCTGAGTCAGGTGAAACCTTTTGACTCACTCTAGGTCAACTGCGAGAGCCACCCTCAGACAGACTGGAGTGATTGCTAACGCATCCATCCGGTCGTCATCTGACATTTCGGTTGGTGTGTCAAAGTCTTCAATCTTATTTTTCCCATTGGTTTGACAGTGCTCGACCAAGAGAAATCCAAGGCCACGTCGCTTGTCACGCCCGCATCTGCCAGACATCTGAATAAAACTGCAAGGGTCTTGGCGTCCAACAATGACGACGCGGCGGACCCTATGCCAGTTTTGGCCTAAACCCAAGGCAAGGGTGCAGCAAATCACCGCCAGGGATCCTGCCACGTACGCCGCTACCGCGGCCTGTTTAGCGTTTTCGCCGGTGGTAGCGTGATACTGGCGAGCAAAGGCTGACTGGCCATTTCCAGCTTTGGACGCGTGACCTCGTGCCATGTTGATCAACTCTAAGTACGCTAAGGTTGCGTTCTGAGTGTCCGAGTAAATCAGTGTCGGCGGTATCGACTCGTTTGGAACCACGGTGTGATGCGAGAAGAGGCCGCGTAAGGATGATTGAAGGGGGCGTTTGAAAGTCCTTCGTATCAGGCGTAATTCAGGGCGACTGAGCTCCGCACGCACAAATTGAACATCTCTAGAATCCAACTTAAGGTTGACCAAGATCGCTTGAACCGCTTGTGGTGTACAAGTAGCTGACATCAACAACAGCGGTACCCTGTCTGAACAAAGAAATCGACGGGCTAGCTGCCCATAGGAAGGTCGGAACGCCCCACCATCATGAACACGGGTCCAGCTGGCAAGTCTTTTGGCTTGCCCGCTCTCGACGAGGCCCCATGTATACACCATGTGTGCCTCGTCGACAACGTTAAGTACCAACCTTCACGTGGTGGGCGGGGCGCAATTGGCCTGCCCCAGGGGCAGGCCTCTAGGGCAGGCCTTTTGGAGCCGATTTTGGGGGTGGCGTGCCCAAGTTAGACTTAGGTCTATTCCACCAAGTTACCGTGTGAAAAAAATTCAAATCACACTTCAAAGTACTCACCTTACAAAATATCCTCAATCTCAAAGCCACCGTCAGCAATATAATACTTCCATATCATGCCAAAAGTCAAATCCTCCTTGTCAAAGTCCGCCTCAGCCAAGTGGAACCAACCTACCGCCGGATTTGGAAAGCGATGGACAGGATTCTTGATGTCTGCTGAACTGAACACATCATCAAACCGCCGCCGGGCTCAATGTCAGCACTGTAAGGCTACGTTGGATGGAAAGCCAAGTGGATTATACAATCATATCACCAAGAAATGTCCGTCAATCTCAATCTCAAAAAAGTCAGAATACAAACAGCTCATACTTGCTGAGCATAATGAGAAGACTGGGCGATCAAACTCTCAACCTGCAACAGAAACTGGCTCAAGTGATGATGGCGCTCCCTCACTGGTTCCAAAGTCAAAACTCATCCATGATTTCAGCTCACTGCATCACTTCAGAACGTACGACAAGGCCAAGTTAGCTGACCTTGACGAGGAGCTTTTGAAATCCCTCATCTCGGGGAAGGTAGCCTTTAGATTCCTTCACAACAATTTTTTCTTGAACTATCAAAAAATGCTAGCTGTATGTGTATTCAAGCCTCCTACTCGTTATCGGATGATTGAAAATGTACTTCCAATGTTACATGCTAAACACGAGATAGCAATCAAGGAGAAGTTAGCGAAACAGTCGAACTTGACTATCACTTTAGATGGCTGGACTGACGTATCAAAAAACAGCATATACGCAGTTTTAGTCTTACGAGGCACTGAAGTCAAGCAATTCATTGATGTTCTCGAATTGAATCAAAAGCGACATACCTCTGAAAACACCTTTTCCGCTTTAAATGACACTCTCAAGGCTCAGGGTCTTCGATGGGATCAGATCAGTGCTGTTGTCACTGATTCTCCAGCAGTTATGATAAAGTTTTGTGTAAGTCAACTTGTCAAGGCTTCTTTTTTCTTCTCACTGTCTTGTAATCTGATTCGAACATTTATCTCCTTTGTCAAATGATAGAAAATCATTACTGAGGAACATCCAGCGATCATCACCTTACCTTGCTGTCTTCATGTCATCAACTTAGTTACTGAAGACATTCTGTCGCATCCAAGCATGAGAGAGGTTGTCTCCAACAACAAAGAACTAGTCAATTTTTTTACCAAAGCTCATTATTGGATTCAATGGTTAGAGAGTTGGCGAGTTACTGAGAAAGTCGGACACGGAATCAAAACGTTCTCCGAGACTCGATGGTTCTCTTTTGCCAAGGTCTGTCTGTCTGTTCAATCACACGAACTCGGTTTTCGAAAATGTGTCGAGACTTCGATCGATCGATCAACCGATGCGCCTTCAATCAAGAAGAGTATCAGGGACATTGTTTTCAATCGTCTTCACTTTGCTTCGAAGTTCGAATGATGTCTTAGTCCGAGTACTCCAGCCAGTTGTTGATACGATTGCAAAATTAGAACGCACGAATACTACCGTTGGTGAAGTTTGGAGTGAGGTGATTGTGTTGTACATGAAGCTCAAAGATATGAAAGTTGAATCTCAATATTCAACTTTCAAGTCTCACAGTATTCAAATAATCAACAAGTGATGCAAAGTCTTTGACAAACCGGCCTACATCCTTGGATTTTTCCTGACACCTCAGTTTCGTCAAATCGCTGCGTCTCAAAAATACGATATCAATTACTTCACGCGAGCTATTGTCAAAATCGCAAAAGTTTGGAAGTTCAAACAGATTGAATGTAAAAACCTGATCACACAAGTCTTACAATACTACAACTCCGAGGGTCCATTTCGTATACCTCCAGATGGCAAGTTGTGATTTCTCATTATCATATCGGATGTGATAATGTAACTAATCTTGATTATTGTTTAGGTTCATCTGCCATGAATTACTGGTTGAAGGTACCAGCTAATCCACAGACTCAAGAGCTCAAGTCGTTCACCATCAAGCTCTTAGAAATTGTACCCCACGCTGCGGGTGTTGAAAGCCTCTTTTCGCGGATGGGTTCTCAAAAGACTAAGTCGCGCGCTCGAATGGATGTCTCAACATTAAAGATGATGTCTCAAATCGAGATGGATCTCGAATCCGAGCAATCGAATCGTGTGGCCAAATCGATCAAAAATAACGATCAAACTGCTGCTGCTGATGATTCACAAGATCTAGATCCTCAATTTGAAGATCTTGATCAAGTTCAAGAGTTTGAAAATGGAATTCATGGTGAAGATGAGGTGGATCAGGGAGAAGAACGAGAGGATATTACTGAGAGTGGTTTTATAGACACTCTCTTTGATTTAACATTATTCAATATTAGAGTTGAAGCAGAACAAGCTGTTACTATTGTTTTAGATGAGGGATCTGACAATGAAGACTGGGATGAGGAGAATCTTTTCGATGGTTTACTTCAATGAATGTTCATGAGGTGTACAGCAGAACTGTTATGAAATACAAAAAAGTCCTTTCTGATGTTGTTGAGCGGGTTTTTTTGCCTTTTTTTGATTTTTGGGGGGATTTTGACACCTCAGAGGCACGCCTCTGCGCCCCCACTATAGGCGTGCCTTTGGAACAGTCAAAATCCGCGCCTGGGCCTGCCCAAAATTCAAAACCCGCGCCCACCACGTGAACCAACCTCGACTGAAACCGAGGATCCATCCACATTTGGTCAAAAACTTCGCTAGTTAATGCGACTTCTGGGCTCTAGCCATACCAAAAATCCAAAAGTCTCAGTTTCAAACTGTCCGTTTGGCCAATGGGAGCCACATATAAACGATTGTAATTACCACGTAAACAAAGTTATATTTCCCTTGAATAATCGCATTACACATATCCGGTGTACAATTTGGCCCGGTCAAGTTCACGCCGTTCAAATTAACTCTGTCTTTTTCGCTGACCTGGAACCATGGTGGGATCAAAGGTCAGTCAGGTGTGGCAAGTTGGACTACTTGACCGCTGCGAACATACCTGGTCATCGCCTGGAGCGTCCAACGGGTTGATGCTCAGCAAAATAGGAGCATAGCTATCGTCGAAGGCCAGGTAGACCAATTTGGGCACTCGGCTCTTGCCAAAACCTGTCCCCGCTAATAAAAAGTTGGTACGAACATTGATGAGGTGTACCACAGCTTGGACTTGCTGAGCTCGTGCCGGGAATCCGTATTTGGCCTGAAACAAGTCGCCGATGATCTTGGCTTGTTCGTCCTCGCTGATTCCAAGTAGCTCGACACGCAGTTTGGCCGGTGCACTTAGGGATTTGGCTACTCCGAGTGCTAGTTTCTGCGCATTGGCGGCGGATACACTCCTTCGTAGCATTCCGACGGGTTTGGGTTGAGATAGATGTGCAAGTGAACTGGTTGTATGCGGTGAGTTGTGGTGTGACGAGGGTGCCTGATTTGTGAACTTGGCGAAAAATCAGAGCCGGCAGGCAAACTTCAGTTTGTCTAGCAGGTTTTGTCCGTTATGTCCACCCTGCCAGGGTTTTTGCCGCCGCAGTCATGAATTGGTCATGTACGGCCCCGAGTTGTGAGCCAAGAGCTTGATTGCTCATATCTTTTGAAGATATGGGGCCGTGAAGGTATGGAGGGTGGCAAATGATAGATGGAGATCTTGCGCTTTTGTTTCATTATCACCTTTTCATGAGTTGATAAGGTGAATACGTGAGCACGTGAGATGACAGGTTTTTGGCGAAAGCCCTGTCTAGTCTCACGCCAGAAATTTGGGATAGCGCATAAGTCCCTCGCTGGCGCTCGGAGGTACGTGGTACTTGTACCGACGGGGCCGAAGCGAGTGGGACTTATATAAGTTTGGGCCCGCCCAGTTTTCGTAAAATAATATTTTGCCCAATACAGGCCAAAATACAAGCATAGCCTTCAATTGAGATAGCGATATCTCGATTGAATTTGGCCAGTTGACTGCTGTTGACCACTCGACTCCATACCCTCCATACCCTCGATCCCACCACAACTATTCCAACAAACTATTCCAAATCCACGATGGTCAAAAAACCAACCAAAAAGCAACTTCTCTTAGAAGCTGAACAGAGAAGACGTGAAGAACTGTAAGTATTCAAAACCCAATTCTTATCAACAATGATTCACTGACCCATGGTTTTTTTAGTGCGATTCGGCAAGCAAGACAAGCTGGACCTGAAGGCCTTAGCCCTGAACGTGGTAGGGAAGGTACCCCTTATCAAATGTACAAGTAAGCTTCTTTCTTCGATTCTATGTCACTTGATCAAAGTTGTTCAGCTGCTTACCTTTGTGTTTAATTTCTCTCCGCAGACGTGGCCATCATTTTGAAGACGTTACCGGCGGCCCACGTCAATATCAAGATAACGAATTGATCCATTTGGATCCGAAACGCAAACCAGGCTTCCAGGAATTTGAGTGTTGACTTCGTGGACCGCCTCCAGGTGAGTTTTTCCACCCATCTCAGAATTTCTCATTTCCAAACACTCATCTCGCTCTTTTGTATTCTCTTTCTTTCTCTGTCCGTTTCTCCAATCATTCAGTTCCAGCCCCACCGATGTCTTTCAACGCCTTTATCAATGAGGCTCACGTCAACCCAATGCTTGGGAATCACAATATTCAAGGTCAACCTCGAGCTGTGAGCGGTAAGTACTTTCATCCCTCCGTTGAAAACAGTTTTCATCAATTGAACTGATGTGATTCTGATTCAGAAACACATGTTGACATCAACTTAACTGTTACACCACCGCCACGATACCCTGAAGTGGCCATTCAACCTAGCTTGGAAGCTGACGAGGCCAAACCAAGCCTTGTCAAGCTATGGTTCCACGTCTATACTCCGATCCCGAAGACCAAGGCTGAAAAACAAGCCGGAACCGCCCAGAAGTACATCGATCTCACAAGTGAGCCGGCTTTCAACTCTGTCATTCAAATCCACGGGGCTACACTCGTCGATGTCAAAGAGGCCGTCTTTGATGCTTGTGCTGAAGTCAAAGCGGTATGTGGATCGCTTCTCAGAGAGGCTGATCTAGATGGTAAGTTGGCATTCAAAGGCTACGTGGCTGGCCGTGGACCGTTTCTCAAGTCGGCCTTGAAAATGATTGCATCGGAGGTGGTCCTTGACCAGTTCAAGGAAACCATGAAGGCCAACAAGGGTAAAGAAGTTGATTTCAAACTTTTCATTGATAATCCAAAGACTGCCAATCGTCTAAAATCAAAGGTAAGTTAGTTTTTTACTTTTCAATTCCTTTTCTGAAATCTCATTTGCTGATGATGTTCTTTTTCCAAAAATACTGAACAGGAGGACACTTTTGATCGAGCCACTCTTGACAGTCATCCAAATTCATTGGCTCCTCATCGAATCGATGAATTAGAAATGCACATAAGTACTGACTTCATCTTGGCCTCATCATAAACCTCTACTGATCCCTGTTTGATTACAGGATATTGATGTTAATCCAGAATGGCAGCGTATCCGAGTCAAGCTCATGCAGGACTATGGATGTGTCTCAATTGGCGGTTGGGAGTGTATGGGGCTTATCAACCCAGAAAATACCAACGAGGCAGTCCACTTGAGCCATTTGATGATGGATACTTGGGCAACTGCATTGGTAAGTACTTTCTTTTTCATCATCTTGATCATCTTTCATTGACCAATTTCCTTCTTTGAACCAGTTCAAACGCAAACCTGGAGCAACCGAGATGGTGCCTCCCAAGCTACCTGAATTCCGATTTTGCCGCATTTCCAACCAACCTGGTCATCCTCATGGACAACCTGCTGCCCCTGCCGATAACGTTCAAACTACTTCACAAATTCCCAACAATCGTACCGAGTCACCTATTCCAGGTCCTCCTCCACCTCTCAAAGACTTCCTTACTTGGGCCAAGATTTCACCAGACGATGAAAACACCCGTGCCCTTCTCAAGAAGCTCGACATCATTGATTACAAAGCATTCCTTTCGCCCTCTTTAAATGTTACAACCCTTGCTGCGTTGGGATTCGCGTATGGAACCGCAGTACGTTTACATGATCAAGCCCCACTTTATCAAGCTGAACTCAAGAGACGCAAGAATCCCGGCTTTTGGGATTGATCCAGTCTAACAAGATCAAAATCCATAAAAAATGTTATTGTAGCAAGCACTTGTGTAGCTTAGCAAATATTGTATCCATTCTTAATCCTTGTAAAAGATCGACTGTTTGACTGCTACTGCTGAAATGAAAATTTATGTATGAACCTGTGAAAACCTGGTCTATAAGACCATTAGCCTTTTGCCATAGTAAGATTTTTAAAAAAATACTCGAGTAAAATTGAAGACTTATTGAGGTAACTCTTTCATATTGGTTCATCCCAATTGTATTCAACTTGTATCTCAACACACTTTTGGTTATCATGATTATTGACTTCATCATCTCACAATTGATGAATTGCACAAACTTATTATGGAAGTTTTTGAGATAAGCTCTTAAAGCAATGGGTTATGGCTCATTTTTAATCAAGGTAATCAAAAAAACAACAATGGGTATGAGAACCCTTTTTATTACTCAGGCGCATACAGAGAAATTTCTTTTGGTGAGATGATACAACATGACTTTTCTTTAGGTTTGAGATGAGAAACCATAATCAAAAACTTCTTCGTAGAGTGAAACTTTTTGAGCTCGTCCAGATCATATCAATAATACCCACATGTCTCATAAAGTTTCTCAATCACACTACACAAAATGTAATCTTTACCGGGCGGTAAAGAAAACTACTGACATAGAAAACTCCTGAGGCAACAGGAAGAGAGCTAAAAATCTGGAAAAATATGCACCTTGTTCCTAGATGTTGGGGTGTGATGATGAGTATTTTTTTGTATTTTACACACAGATATTGGTTAGTGTACTAACAATAAAGGCTGAAAATCATCAAAAACCCACCTGTAACAATACCTGAAATTTGGGTCATGATCATGAAGACAATATTTTGTGGTCTAAAAACTACAACAACTTCTGCAATTCTGCTCCAAACAACTCAATTTTTGGCTCAGTCAAAAGCTGAACCATTCTCCTTTACACTTAATAAAGGCAGTAAGGTGTTATTTAGTCATGTAAACGCTCTACATATGCTCAAACAGTTCTGCATGAATTGCTCTGTAGGATCTTTTGTAGACCGGCTACAGATGTGATGTCTCAATGATAAATGTAAAGGAAAGACTCACCTTTTTGATAAACTTAAAATCGAGTGATTTGATTTAGAACTGCAAAAGGTATTGATGTTTGAAGATTTCAAAATCCTCTCTTCAAGATCATGGGCCAAATTTCAGGTATTGTTACAGGTGGGATTTTGATGATTCTCAGCCTTTATTGTTAGTAGACTAACCAATATCTGTGTGTAAAATACAAAAAAATACTCATCATCACACCCCAACATCTAGGAACAAGGTGCATATTTTTTCAGATTTTTAGCTCTCTTCCTGTTGCCTCAGGATTTTTCTATGTCAGTAGTTTTCTTTACCGCCCGGTAAAGATTACATTTTGTGTAGTGTCAGGGTACTCGTGGATACTTCACTCATGATCACCATCAAACATCGTAGTTTATTGATTGCATCCTCTAAAGTCCGATTTCTTCTGAGTCAATCTTTGAAGACCTTGAAAATTCGCTTGATCGGGTTAAAATCCGGTGAGTACGGTGGTAGATAACGGACAAGGATGCCCAAAGATGCGCACAGGCGTTTGATTGCTCCACCATGATGGATGGTGCAGTTGTCCAGCACTAATACCGAATTTCGAGCTGGGTATCGGTTCATGACAGGCAGCTGGAATATATGGATGCATAACCATCAGTTTCATCGAATGTACACAAAGAGAGAAGAAAGGAATGAGAGGAACTTACCAAGATGTGCTTGAGGAACGCTTCAAAATCCTTTCAAAGGTATGCGTTGACCTTTGAGTGTACTGCGAGTAACCCCATTTCGCATATGGCTGCAAGCATGCTGTAATGGGGTCCACATCTTCTTTGCTTCAACTTTGCAGGTCGTTCACCTTTCTTTGATCTGACTTTGTTTCACATGACTTCTTGTTATGTTAGACCGGTCTCGTCTGAAAGAGAAAAGCAAGTCAGTTACTGAATCCTCAATTGAAGATAAGTAAAGAGATTGAACTTACCAAAAAAAACAAGGCATTTGGGATCAACATTAGCAATCCGGATGGAATAAGCTGCCCGTCGTTCCGCTGATTGGTTGGGATCGACCTTTGAAACTGTGTGAACCGTTAAGAAGAGCCTCTCCTTCAAATCGTTTGCGATAGTCTGGCGACATGCGAGTAGATCAGTGTGATCATACATCGCCTCTTGAACTTCATCCAGGAAAAGGGTCGGATCGTCTTCGATAAGCTCGATCATGAACTTGCGGTCCTCCTTAGAGTACAAAGTCGGGCGGCCTCGTTTCTTGTAGGTCATGGTGTTTCTGATGACACAGTGAGTGAGTTCGTAAATATTCCTCCATTGTCTGAAGGACTTTGCAGATATATCGCACTGCAAACATTATTCGGCTTCCCCAAGTGGGCAGGAAAAAATGATTGGGAGTATGATTTGTCATAAAATGATCTATCACTCCACACCTAAGCCAGAACACACACACTACATATGTGCAACAGGCTCAGTGAATAGGTGGTTATCATGTACATACAGTTCTGCTCAGTTATCTGCTCATCAGCGTAAGTTATTCATATGTAATACATGCTGTAACTTTTTTCAGATTGACAAAAGTATTCAAAAGATTGACTACATACACCCACCCAGTGTTTTGGTGTGATCTCATCAACTCAACTGCATGTAACACCCTTTCTGTTACTATGAAACAGCTTCAGTAATATTGCCTGAGCAGCTACAGAATTCTATGTAGTGAATTTTTGCAACAATTTTTTCAAGGTCAAAAAAGTTTCATGTGGTATAACATGTGATTTATTCATTCTGATGGGCAAAAAACTGAGCAGACCTGTATGTACATGATAGATAACTATCTATTTAGCTTGCTGCACATATGTAGTGTGGGTGTTATGTCTCAGGTGTGCAGTATTGGATCCTTTTATGACAAACTGTACTATTAATCATTTTCCTCTTCCAACTTGGGGAAGTTGAATGATGTTCACAGTGATCGGTGAGAATCTTGTTGTTGATCGCTGAAATGGGTTGTCCTAGAAGCCATTTGTTAAGGGCAATCACTTTGAGTTGAGGGCTATACTTGATGAACGGCATTCTGTATGTTAAGTTTGATTCTGTAGTGAATTCGAATCTGACAAAACTGGAAGAACAAAGGCGATGATGTTTGTAGGCGATGAGGATGGTTGAGCTACACTCAAGAGCGGTCAACTGGCCAAATTCAATCGAGATATTGCTATCTCGATTGAAGGCTCAATACAAGCATATTTTGGCCAATACAGGCCAAAATATTATTTTACAAAAACTGGGCGGGCCAAGCTTTTTTGGATTGACTGTAAAATGTATGAGCTGGTAATTTGTTCATGCATCATTCATTCAACTGTGAAGAAATCAAACTTGTTTCCAAACACAAATAGAAAAAGAAATGTGGTTCCAAACCTGTTGGAGTTGAACCAGGTAGTTTTTATGAATACAACTGCACCTATTGGTGACCCAGTTCTGATTTCATCTTGTGGCCTAAGCTACATACACATAAATATTCTAACAGAGTGTAGCTGACAGTTAAGTCACAATCCTAGTAAACCTGCAAGTTGAATTGTCCTACACAAAGTGGTTCTGGAACTTTTCCACAAAGGTTCCAGAACACTTTTCCACAAAGCCAGAAAAGAAATTTTTGGCTGTGTTCTGGCTTTGTGGACTTGTGGAAAAAAAACTACAGTCGATTGCAGAAAGCTTGCCAGATTGGTCAAGCCTCTGCCTCACACCTGATCCGTGCGCTCGGCTATAAAAAGTTTGGATTTGACTTTTTTTTTCTTTTTTTCTGAACTTTCTTCCATCACAAATCTCTCCGTGATGGAAATATCATCCAACAGCTCAACTACAGTGTGACCAAGTGGACCCTCACCCTCCTCAATCCCTCTCCCACCTCCCTCCCTCTTTCATCAGTCGATTTTGGATTTTTTTCATTTCCCAATTCGCCAATTCCTTGTTATTTTTCTGGATGCCTCAAACTGATCATTTCATCAATCACACGTAAGTCATCTTATCGTCCTTCTATCGCATCTATTTAATGTTGATTTTGAGGCTTTTTTCTTGTTCTTTTTTTGACTTGATCTTGTTTTTCTTCTTTTTTTTGACCATATAGATCAAAGACACAGTGCCCGTGAAGGACGCCCCCGACGTCGGAGGCCTTCAAGAGTTCAAAGGCAAGCCTTTGTACTTGCTGGAGCCCCAGACGTCGGGGGCCCTCACCACGGGCACTGTGAGACTACCTCCACTCCTTGTGCAAACGGACACTGTCACAGCAATGATGATACTCACTTTTGAAATGATTATGAGTGATTTAGGGAGGTCTCATACTTGAGCTATCTCTTGCACCAGACCAGTGCTTCCTTTTTTTCAAGTGTCCTTGTGATATGTTTTGCTTTATGATATCATAACTCATAGTTTCTGTCTATGACTTATAAAGTTGTAGTGATTGAGGCTTATGCTAGTATCTGTTCTTGCATTTTCTATTTGTGGTTGTGACGTCTCTTACCCTTTGTTTTTGTCTTGATTCATGCAAGGTCAATGTGTTTTGAAATTATGAGCCTACAAACTGAGAAAGCCTCATCAATATCCCTCATGATCCAACATAAGTTGACCCCAAACGACTAATAGTTAATCGAGCAGAATGTGATTCACATTACTGTTTTTTTCATTATCTTTTTCAAATCGACCAAAAATATTCAACTAAACTTACAATCTCATTACTTTTTCAATCAAATCTCAATAAAACAAAGAAGTCAATACTTATGTTGTTCACCCAAAAATCTGGACTGAAATCTCAAAAATTGCTCTCAGATATAAACAATTCTTTATTAAACAAAAATTCTATTAACAAAAATCCAACGGGAATCTGAAAAGTTATTCAAAGAAATCTCAATAATGGTTATATTTGAATCTGAATTAAAAAGAATGATGACTTGATGTGTATGGAAAATCAACCGAATTTGGCCATTTCTCCCTTTCTGCATTAATTTATTAGAGTCAGGCAACACAACATTTAAAAGGCATTTACAGCCATTCCTAGAATCATTGGTAAATTTCGACGTTCTGTGTGTTGCACGGATTTAACTCAGGTTTAATCTGAGGTCCAAAAGTCAGTTTTGCACCTCAAGACTAGCCTAAATCTTATTTTGGCTCCGTCTAACTTTAAAATTTTAGAGCATCATTGCTGTCATTTTTGAACAACGCACTCTCTGGGGGTGCCTGGTCTGCCCCCCCAGAAAGAAGCTGCCTTCGTCCTTCCACCTGTTCTCTGGCGTCCACCAGCTTCAACCGGCTCAATATTCTTTTCATCAAATGAGGTACGTAAAATTCAACCTGGTCTGCCAAAGATTTCTACCACGATACTCAATCCATGATGTTTTGATTCATCATTTCGATCTCTATCGTTATAGGCGCACTCAACGGATCCTGATCTCACTTTCGGCCATCGAAGCTCACCACGTTAATTTGAATACGACTTTGATTCCCCCTTTTTGTAATGTATGGTAGCGTCACTATGAAGAAGGAACAACCGAAGACGATTGTGTCAATGCAGAAAGAAGGGTATGTGGTGATTTAATTCAAAGTTTGCGATCATAGCCAGACCATCCAACAACAAACACTTGATTTCTACCGAAGAAACAGGGTGTGTCTACCAAAGAACTCTAGCAAACGAAGTAAGATTTTGTATCCCATTCTACTTTGCCGAAGTTTCAATCATGTAATTGACTTTGTTTTTCCTCCTCATAATGTTCAAAATGAAATGGAAATCAAGGCAATGACATCATATGGAATGGGGATATGAGGTCACTCTTTTTGGGGGTTCCAACAACACCGACTTTCTACATCTTGATATGGCCAAAAGGTATAAATACCGGTCCTTTTGCGGAGATTATCCTTTCCCCTCATCAATCTAAGCCCGTAAGAGATATCATATTTTTGTTAAATTTTGTTTGTGCTTGTTTCTGCTCAATCATATCCTGATATCTTTTATCTTTAAATTCCGTCAATCCCCAGATACACTGCCAGCATTAAATAGGTTCCCTGGTCGGAACATGACCTAGGCTGGGAATATCATTGAGAGAAGAATGGAGCATCAAATCATCTTGCACTGCACATCTGAGCCATAAAGCATACACTACATATGTGCAAACATCTGAATAAATCCTTAGCTATCAGCTACATACAGGTCCGCTCAGTTATCTGCTCATCTAGATAAGAAAATCATGTGTAATACATGCTGTAACTTTGTTCAGATTGAGACACACATTTCAAAATATTGACTACATATATCACAATGGCTACTCAGGAAATATTGATGGAACTGTGTAACAGTAGCAGAATGGGAATCTGATCACTAGGACCCATATTCCCATCTGGGAACCTCTTTAATGCTGGCAGTGATATCGAACTTCTGTCTCTCAACTCCAACTTATTATCCCAGTTTAACACCAGTATCTTCTATTTGGTCCGTTCTATTTCCCTCACGCTCCTTTTTTTCTTCTTGCTCATTATTTTTCACATATAATATCTTGATCAGCTTGGCAAAAACAATCAACATGTCTCACCAACCTTCACCAAACCCAAATGCCTCCGAAGTGCCCGCTGTCGAAGGACACATGAATGCGCGTCAGTATATCTTTCTACATGGGTACAGTGTTCTATTTCATAATCTGATTAACTTTCTTTTTAAGTTTTTGAAGTTAGTTCTAACAAAACGGGCAACGACGCTCCTGCTACCTGTGGTCTTCAAAATCCACTGTACCGGATCGGCACGGCACCTCGGGTTCAATTCGATAAAAGAAACGAGATGACCGTGCAGGTCAAATTTAAATTACATAGTGATAAGGAAGTCGAAGTCGACAACCAGCCCGCATGTATCAAGGTAGCTAGCAGGGGCCGCAAAGCTGCTGCGAGCTCTGCGGCGTCCTACAACTTAATTGATTCCAAGTTGTTCAATGATGGGAACATCATTGAACTCGTGCAGTGTCTATTTGGAAAGTCTTTAAATGACTTCAAAGGTATGTGTGCTGACATATGCGAGGAGTATCAAAAAGGCATGCGACACATGGTTCTCCAAAGCAATATTGCGCCTTGACTCAGATGGATGGGCCAGGTTGGCCGTGCCAAAGTCTTTCTTGTCGATTCTCAAACGTGGCAAACCTTTGTGGATTTACTTTTGAAGGCAACCAAGCACAAGGGTTGCGTGACAATCTTCAGTGAAAGTCAAAAGGAAAAAGCCAGAAAGGTGGCTCAGGTACGTAGTCTCTTTTTTTTCCGGTGTTCATTTTTTTTTCTGACTTTAATGACGCTCCTTAGGCTTGCGCTGCGAAAGAACTGATCACATCAGCCAGAGGCCCATCTGCATCCGAATCGGAGGTTCGGGTTCTTACCAAGGAATTAGAGGTTTGTATTGTGTTTTTGTTTGTCCCTTTATTTGCTTTTTGATATCCTCCTCGTTTTTTTTTGATATCCTCCTCTTTTTTTTTCGATATCCTCCTAACTCCGCCAATTTGACAGGACGCCCGTAAGCGGATCGCGCTCCACGAACTGACTGCGCAGCTCTTCCATGATCATGCTCAAAAGGGGAACTCCGGAGACGGGGTTGTCTTGGTTTGCCCATGGGATCCTAAGATCCTTTACCGGTTAACATGGAGCGGGGCTTGGGTTTGGGCCAAAGTGGTGGTGAGCTTTCTGATTCTCGTCCTCATAAGTTTCAACTACTTCTCATCCTCACCATTTCGATCTACTCTTTCCCTTTTCTCATCTCCTTTTCCCTTTCCATCTCAGCAAGCGGGAATGGCGACTCGTGAAATCCCTCCTCGCACTTATGAGTACCTCGCGATTATGAAGAAGTCCCGTGTCTACCACAAGGCTATGAAAGTAGACGATCGAGTGAAGATGCGAAGCGGCGATTTGCACTTGGACCTTTCTCCTACCTTTAACAAGGCTGGCGGTTCTCATCAGTCTTTTTTCGAACCACCAGCAAAATTATTATTTCAAAAACCAATGGCTGGTGGCTCCAAGAGATCTGCGATCTTCAGTACCTCCGATGATGGTGAGAGAAATGATAAGAAAAAAATCAAGGTTGAACCTGGTACGCTCACCATCTCTCAATATCTTGAATACTCTTTTGCTCAGATTTTGATTATCGAACTTTTTTGTAGGCTTTGAAGATGAAAAAAGAGGAATCAAGCCAAGTAAGACTCCATTTCACACTTTGCCTTATCCACCCTTTTCCTTATTTGACCACCGATATTTTGTTACCCTTTTCCTTATTTGACCACCGATATTTTGTTACCCTTTTCCTTATTTGACCACCGATCATTTGTTTCATTCTAATCTCTCACTTGGGTAGCCAAAAGGATCACCATCGTGTTGTCCTCCGATCCACCCTCTCCTTCACCTATCATCAAACGAGAGCCAGGTATGTCACATGTTCTCGTCATCATCTATTGAACCTATTCTGAGATCAACATGTCATCTTCCTTTCCTCCTCATTGTTTAATTCACCGTCATTTGGTAGGCTCGCCCTCCGGATATGGAAATGGCATGGCCATTATGCTGTCATCGGACTCACCTAAACCCAAAATCTTCTCGTCTCAAGTTACGGTTAAGAACAACATTCAAAATGAGCCAGGTACATATTTTTATTGTGGTTTGTGTCACTGACGAATCACTTACACGTTCTTTGATGTCATTCTTTGATTATCAGCTGGTACGATGGACCTTGCCCCAGTCAACTCAGACAAAGATGTCCGTGCTCATGCAGAAGCTCTAGAACAATTTTTGCTCCACTGCAATGTTCCAAAAGACGACCACACCACCAGAACTATCCTCAACTGTGCCGGCGTCAAATCTTGGACCGACCTCATTCCCAGTGTCCAATTCACCGAGAGTTCTCTCACTGCGCGAGGCATGCACCCTAGTATGGCCTCGATGTTTGAAGCGATGGATCGTGCCAATGATCTCAAGATCGACATTGACGAGCTCAAAGATGATGACAAAGTTCTTCACGATCTAGTTCAGGCCTCCAGCCCTGCCTCATCTGTCCAACAAGTGGCTCCTTCCCCAGAGTATTGACTTCCGGACATGAATCCGACGTTATTTTCCACCTATCAGAATTGTTACTATCCCCATCGCGCAAAGATTGCTCTTGCCTTGCAGATCTATCAAAAGATCCCTCCTTATTTCCCAAAATCATTTTTTTGACTCGGCACTCAAATGTTTCCCACTTGTTTGTGACTCGTGCTTCTCGTGATTCCAATATTTCCTCCTGTTTTTTTGTATGGCGACGCAAATACCGCCTTGGATTGTTCCGTCTCGTGACCTTGCTTGTGACTCGTGCTTCTTGTGAATGAAAGGTTTCCACCTTATATGTGACTCGTGCTTCAACTGTTTTCAATTTTTTCCTCCTTATTTGTTTGGTGACGCAATTTCAGCCTCTGATTCTTCTGTCTCGTGATGACATTTGAGCCACCTCCTGAAACCTGAGAAGTAAGACCCAGTGATCATCCAACTGGTCCAAATCCAAAGTTTGTTTAACTTTTAAGTACTCATCACGACTCTTGATGAGTAGTTTTTAATGTTTTGATTAGATCAAAAGTTTAATCTTTAATGAAATATAATTAATATATCATTAATGTTTTTTTCAATTGAATTGATCTCAAGGGGTTCATCACTAAGAAATTTGGTCTCTATCAAATTTCGTTATAGAGAAATTTTTAGGCCTAACCATTTTTGAAAGGTTAGCTATATGTGCCTTTTCTTTCATGACTCGCTTTTATGTTTTTGCTCACTCAAACATAAATAAAAAATAATAACCACACTGATAATATTCATTTCAAAGACAATCCCCTAAAAAAAAAAGATTTTAATTTGTAATAACCGAAAAACTGTAACAAATATCCTCTGAGATGTAACTAAAGGGTGAAATTTTTTTGTATTTGCATCTACACATTGGATTTTATCGCTTGATTTATTATCTTCTTTGTAAGTAAAGAAATATACGGCAATTGTAATAATTCAGACTCTTCCAAAACAAACTTCAAATAACTTGCAAATTGAGATTATAAATAACCACTCCCTCTATAAAAACCTTGACAGACCTCTTCCGTAAACAACTCCATACAAGCCACAAAAATACTTGCTCTTTCATCATCCGCATCCAAAGCGTGCTGCAAGGCTTGAGATTGCCTGAGTCTGGACTTTAATACAGAGAAGCCCTTTTCGATAGGGTTGAAGTCTGGACTGTAGGCCGGTAGATAGACTAACCTAACCCCTCGCGCAGCGCATAGCTCCTCAACTCGGCCCCCGTGGTGGATAGGAGCGTTATCCATCACGAGGACGCTGTTTCGAGCTGGAAAAGGGTTCATGGCTGGAAGCTGAACCAGACCAGACCAGACAAAGAAGTAATTAGATTTTCAGATACCAATCTCAAGGAGTAGAAAAACAAAAATTTGATGTACCAGGCCGTGTTCCAAGTACGACTCAAAATCCAGCTGGGAATAGCCACCCGGCTGAACGGACACGGCCACGATCCCATCCATGGATATCGCAGGCAACACTGACCATCGGAAGGCCTGAGTGGCGCGCTGGAGGCGAGGAGTACGTTGCCCAATAGGTGCCCGCGCATGGGTCCGAAACAATCGACGTTCTGAGATTGCACTTTCATCTGAAATGCAGCATGTTAGTCTTTGTGTAACTTTTGAGCAGACACAAGACCAGCGAAAACCACACATACCAACAAATACAAGACATCGTGGATCAATTTCCGAGATCTCCGCTATATAAGCACCCCGCGCAATAGCTGACTGGTTTGGATGCACTGTTTGGGGTTTTTTTCGAGTCCAACCAAGGCGAGTTCGAAGTTTGCTTGACAGAGTATTCACCGAGACAGTTCTTCCAAAGGCATCTTGAATCTTTGCTTGGAGTTCATCAAGATAAAGAGTTGGATCTACCTCGAGCGCTTGCAATATGAATTCTTTCTCGGGTTCTCCTAGAGCTGTTGGCGCGCCAGCTTGCATGTGATCCAAAGGATTGGTGACCACAGCTCGAGTGGCGCGGTAAAGATTGAACCAACGGCAAACGGTGGTGAGAGAGAGATCGACTCCGGTTGACCGTACAATCTCAGGAAAGGTCATTCCTCGTAAAACCATGCGGACCACGACCAACTTGATATCGGAGCTGTAAAGATTTTTGGGCATGATGATTATGGGAATGGAGAGCTTGTTGGCCTTCGGTGAACGAAATAATGCGAAATAATGGAGGAAAAAATGATTTGAGAAATCACGAATCTTTTCTTCGTGGTAATGAGAGAAAATGAAAAGAGGAAAACGGGGGTGGAAGAGGTGAGGAAGTAAGCAAGAGGGCGAGAGAGAGAGAGAGAGAGAGAGGAGGGTGACAATACCACCCTTTTTTCCAGGCTGTATCAGGCTAAGCGTGAGAGCCAAGAAATAGGTCGACTCGGGGAAATGTCAAACGTCAGAACTGTATCCCACGGTACATTTGGTCAAAATCCTTTTTTTTTAGTTTTTGCCGGTTTTGGATTAAATCCCGACACAACACAAGAAATTAAAAAGCCACCGATGATTCTAGGAATGGCTGTAAGAGTATCAAAGGAACTCAATTACAAAGATACATTGGTTATAGAAGAAATGGTAATATCAATCCAATCAACAGAAATCATTTTCTATAACTGGATAATAAAAAATTCAATTGAATCAGATGAATCTCAATCAAATGCCCATCTCTTCTTAAGGATTGTGGCATTGGCATTGGTATAGTAAATCTGGTCATGTGACGGTCTCAGTTTGAATTGGGGTAGTCTTTGATCTATACGGTCAAAAAAAAGAAGAAAAATCAAGATCAAGTCAAAAAAAGAAAAAGAAAAAGATTCAAAATCAATATTAAATAGATGCAATAGAAGTCTGATAAGATGACTTACGTGCAATTGATGAAATGATCAGTTTGAGGCATCCAGAAAAATAAAGAGGAATTGGCTAATTGGGAAATGAAAAAAATCCAACATCGACTGATGAAAGAGGGAGGGAGGTGGGAGACGGATTGAGGGGGGTGAGGGTCCACTTGGTCACACTGTAGTTGAGCTGTTGGATGATATTTCCATCACGGAGAGATTTGTGTTATGGTTGGTTGAGTGATTTTCTATAAACTCATCAGAGTCCCACGCTGTCGCTCGCTGTACTGTCGTTCATTCCCTCTCACACCAAAACTTACTAGATATCCTCCAGACCTTACATCTTGGACTATCCCATCAGACCTGCCTCAAGAATCAAAGAATTTGCTATGCTGTTCTTAAAAGTTGTCATTGCTGCTGTTCTAGCTGGTCAGTGAATCCACACTAATTCATATCTCTATTCATACTCAATCTTACTCAATCCTCTATTTATTCTTATAGCCACAATCTCCGCCACCCTTGTTCAAGTTGACCAACCGTGAGCAAAGCCTTAATGACTTTCTTTGTGTTGCTGCAAGTGCTCTCAGAAACTTTACCTAACACATGATTTGCTTGATCTCAGTGTCACTCGTGACGTCCTACAACGACGATTTGTAGAGTTTAGTCCCTTCATCGAAAAGAGATCGTAAGTGAACGTCACGACCATCAACTCTTGTTACTCTACCCTTGTACATCGTTTGACTGATTGATACGATACCTGCCTGCACAAAACCAATCTCACTAACTCAAGACTCCTCAAAACTCGTGACTCTGGTCCTGGACCTGGTCCTGCACCTAGAAACCCAAAGTGCCGCCCATGTGATGACGGGACCGGTTGTTGTTGATCTGGCACACTTCAATGGAATCAATGTATGTTGCAGTTCAAGAGGGCTATATGTGGACGTAAACGCTTATCATAACATGCAACAAAATGGAGCAAGGTATTGTATGCAAAGTATCAAACAGCCTCAAAGCTCTGATGACACTTGAAGCATTGAAATGGATAAAAAGTCTTTTAATGCATTGACTGCAACAAGCCTGTATATATGGAAATACAAGGGAGGAGTGTCTGTAAGAGAAAAATTGAAAGAAATTACATGTCCGTTGGATTATAAATCAAGCAATCAAATGAGTTAAAGGACATCGTATCAGAAGGATTTCGTTGAATGAAGGATTGAAGGAAATGGAACTAAATAGGCGGAAAAATCAAATTATGGGGTTGAATTCTGTTGCTTGTTTTCTGATATTTTGATTTTCCAGTTGCACGAGATAGCAGTAGGGTTGGTAAACTCCGGGTCTTCAAATATCAGTACATCTCCATTCTATACACGAATGAAAACAAAGCAATTACAAATCAAAAACAGTATTCTTGCTGGAGAGACATTGTGCAAGTTTCAAAAATGATTGGACTGATAGGTTGGTTGAACTTTACCTTTCCGTGAGAAGCACATTTTTGTACCAAATAGTCCATTCCACCTCTGGGTGGTGATAGTTCCTCCATTCGCGGACTCATACCATCGATCAAATGAGCTTGATGTCTACATTTTTGTAATACAAAAGATCCAAAAAAATTGGTGTAAGTACTACGTATTCAAGAAGCATTTTATTCCTGTCTTGTTATAGAACTTACACTTTACAATTCTCAGTATTTGTTCGAAGAACGACCTATTTAGGATTATGATGAAATGAGATATTGAGTTTATTTCCATCTTGACTTCAAGGGTGCGAGTTTCCCTTTTGTTCTTATGACTTACAGTACAAGTACCGCAACTTTTTGCTTCAGAATCAGTAAAGTTTTTCTCAGAAGTATAAACGTCCGACGTATCAAAGAATTGACTCAGTGCGCTGTTTGTTGAAAGAAGGCGTATAATTGAGTTTTCTTATTGGTGTGGAGTGATTGTCAGATTGAAATGTACTTACTTGAAACAATCTTCTCCTTTTACCTCAGAAGATCCATAGCAAACTGGATCTCCCCATCCCATATATGCAGTAACTTGGCTAACGAGAAAAATCTCGATCGCTACAAGGAGCATAGATTTGATTAAGATCATTGTTAAAAATCAGTAGTTTTGATGAGATGAGTTCCGAGTGTCCTTTGATGTGATGTGGATTATTTTAATGAACCGAAATCCTGAATCACTTTGTTGAGATTGGAGAATCGACAAAGATTTGATTTGTATGAAGAGCGCGTCAGGCTGGCAAACTGGGAGCTATCAGAAATGTTTCTTTTCGAAACAGCAGGTTTCATATGGCTTAACTCAAAATCCCCACTAATTGGTTCGATCTTCTGAGGGCAACAGCTCACATGGGTCGGTCACTGTGGACAAGAATACAAAAGGCTTTCTAAAGCTTGACCACAATTCCGAGCTGATTTGCTTCAGTTTTGCCGGACCGTAAGCTTGTTTGAGCTTGTTGGATTGAACCTGATTGAACTGTATGTCATATGTTATTTCATGATGTATAACATGGACAAAAGCACAGCCCCACCAGTTCAGCACCGCGAGCGCTCCTCTTGTGGACAGCTAAACACAGTGTCATGCGATTCAGAGGATCAGCCAGAATCAAAAAAGCTATCCGAAACAACTTGTACCATTCAGAATGATATGGATTTTCACTTAAAGGGTTTTTGGGCGAATGCACGTGCACAACGGACTATTCCACACCCCAGGGGCTAAACATTACATTTGTCGGGTCTGACACAGCAAAGAGCACATCATCAGATGAACGTGAGAATCACAAAGGCTCAAGGGACTTGATCGCCGCTCCCAGCTTATATTTCCAAAAACATGCAACACAAAGACATCTTCCGCACATAGCTGATACGCTCACCCAGTGTTGGCCACACATTGCCTGACCTCGGTTCATCCAATCATGTAAATGCTCAAACACTTGAACTCATCATACGCGCATGAGATTGAGAAACATTCACAAACATTAGATTTAGAACATTTCACAACCCTTGACACCTTGCCCTTCCAATAAAGGTTTGCTACCAACTTGTTGATCAGTTGAGTATACAGATCCACTTTTGCCAATGTTCCAAATCAATCAATTCACCTCACTTTTTCAATCAACCCTCATTCTTCCACCATGTCATGAAATTGTCCATTGGTTTTGTGTCTTATAATCTAGCGAAGTTATCACTTCCACAAGAATTCCAAAACCCATTAAAAGTAAATTCAAGATGTTGTGAAGCTTTCACTGTGGAACCAAAATGTCTGATATGGAAGATGCCAGCACCATCAATCACACCAAAGTTTGCCAAAATGAAAAATTATGTGGGTGTGGGTCCGAACAATGCAACAGGATGAGGCAACATTCAACTGAACAGGTGGTGACATGTCCACATAATTGAAGTATTACTATTTGGGGTTATCTAATCTAAAGATCTATTCCTTTCTTATTTTGTTTCTCGTCTGATATCTATGATATCATCCTTTTACTAATCATATGATGTCATTGATATGTGCTGTGTATTGCTGTGATTGTTCTGCTACTCTCATTGGTATAAATTGGTGTTAACTCTTGACTACTTGTTGTCTCTTTTTCTTCACCAATTTCTACCTTTATTTCGAGCAGGTATTGTCATACTGCTCTCATCGGTCACAGAGATAGTAATCTCTTCAGTTGCTAACTTAGCAACCTCTTCAGCCTCATAGCCAACTCGCAATTAACATCTGTTAATTGGGTCAAGTGAGACCAACTCTGTGCCAGCAACGCACCGCGCCCCAGCAAGTGTGTTTTTTGGTGTATCGGTCCGCAACACGCAACAATACCCAGCAGCAGACGCTGCGTTTACCGCAACAACAAAAGGCACAGACCCAAATTACATAGTCTTCTGTATCACTTTATTCGGTGGGGAGATAACAACCGTAGAGAACAGAGAGGGGCGTAAAATTGTATGCTCAATTGACAATGCATTCATCCTGGATTCCTGGTAGATTTTCTGATGACCACATGTGTGGTTTTGTTGAACGATGATGAAAATGAGAGCTCAATCAGAAAGACAAGAGGGAAACAACCCTTGAAGTCACAGGCGAGTTGTTGCATTGTACCTCAATATATATGCAAGGATTGATTGCGCTCACTCTCGTATTGCCCTGAGAACACTAGATTGATGTCCTACCTATAGGAAGTTTTATTCCCTCGTGCCAAGTCCAACCACCCAGTCTTACGCTAAAGGAGCCAAATGAATTTATGGTTACATATCTCAATAAAGAGAATTCAACAAAAAGATATATTCTCAGAAGAACATTAGAGATTCTAGGAATTCCATCAACTGAATTGCATCCAATCATCATCAAGTTCTTATCATTTCCTGATAAATCTCTCCGAGCCGGCTGGAAGCAGACGTCCACCGAAAGCATACAATTTGCTTGCCATACAATCACAACGTATGTTGTTGAGGAGTCTTTGATCACGTATGAGTTGGATTACGCGCTTCGAGCTGAGGACATTTGGGAAATGAGCATATCCGAGCTATTGCCGAATTCAAAGAGGCTTGCATAGATGCATGATTCGAAATGAGTCAAGTACGCTCAGAGCCGGCGCATAACCAAGTTTATCCTTGAATTTAAACTTCTCTTAAGAAGAGTCAATAGGGATTGGGCGGACTCTGCTTGATGGTGACCCAAGCCGCAGTTCAAATGTAATTCAATTCAAAAGTGACTGAATATCAGCCACTGTTCAAACAGTATCAAAGCCAGCATTTTTTTTTTAGAAAAAAATGGAAGAAAAAAAAACTGTGTGGCGTGACACTAAGGCCAGCATCTTTCTGGAACGTACCCGCCTACCAGCTCAAAAACACCTGTCTGACCAAACAAACAGGCTTTTTGAAAGCCTCTTTGTTTGGCTGGCTTGATCCCTGTCACAGGTATCCGTTGGCCCTCGACCTCCATCCTCTCCGGGTGTTAGATGCTAGGATGTGTCCGGGTGAGTTTGTTTGGCTGTTATGATCCAGAACACAGCGGGGACACGGAATGGGATGACAAGGTGCTGTCCTAATGCTAACGAGATTGCAGTGTGAGGTCAACAGTAATACAACGAGAGGGATGAAAAGCCCCTTCCTCCCCTATAAGCATAGTTCTCAATATAAGGATCATTACAGTACTCCCCCTTTAAGGCCCAGACTCCTCTTGTCGTCCTGCCTTCTTTCCCTGGGTCAGCGTTAAAAAACCCAGTGGGAAAAAGCTTGACCCACACTTATCTTCTCCTCGACCTTTTGTGCTTACTTGAGGCGTTCGGAAATCTGTGATTAAATTCAGTAATCATGTCTTGTGCGTTGCTTAAATTACTTGCCGGTTCCCACGAATCATCTTCCTTCCCATACCCCTTCCAGCTCACTAAATACTCCAATTTGTTGTAGCGTTTTCTAGAATCTAAAATTGTATCTACCTCCCATTCTTCTTCTCCTTGTATCTCAATTGGAGGTGGTGGTACGGTCTTCCGTGATTGAATGGTGTCTTGCTCGAACTTCCTTAAAACAGAGACATGGAAAACAGGGTGGACTCCCTTCATTGTCAGCGGTAGTTTTAGCTTATAAGCAGACTTGGAAATTTGTTTAACGATACTGAAAGGTCCTAGCCAACGATGGTCCAACTTCGGGCTTGGCCGTGTTGTCGAGATGTTGCGGCTACTGAGCCACACCTTATCCCCAACTTGCCATGTCGGTGTTGCCCTTACGTGTTTGTCGAATTGAAGTTTCATGGACTCCTGCGCTCCCGCTATGCAACATTGTAGCTCCATCTGTACTTCAGCTAATCGTTGCAGTCGCTCTTCCACGGCTGGTACGCACTGCTCCTCTGAAGGTATTGGTCCGAGGTTGAGATCATAGCCGTAATTTGCCTTAAATGGTGATACACCTGTTGAGGTGTGTGTGCTGTTGTTGTACGCGAACTCGGCCGGTGGGAGTAATGCAGCCCAATCATCCTGGTGGTACGAGACAAAGTGACGTAAGTATTGTTCCACTACTTTATTTGCTATCTCAGACTGCCCATCCGTTCGTGGATGATATGCTGTCGAAGGAAGTAATTTGATGCCTAGGCGTTTGTTCAGCTGAGATGTAATCTTTGATACAAAAATACTACCTCTATCTGATATGATAGTCTTTGGTGTGCCGTGAAGCCTCCACACCTCTCTCATCATAATGTCGGCCAGTTGCTCGGCGCCATCCGTCTCCTTACATGGTACAAAATGGGCCATCTTCGTGAGTCGGTCGATGATTGTCAATATGCTATCCTTCCCTTGCGATACCGGTAGTCCAGTGATTAAATCGTAACTAATATCGGTCCATGGACCTGCTGGAATTGGTAACGGCTCGAGTGCGCCAAAGGGTTTCATTAGCGATGGTTTGACTCTTTGACATGACGTGCAACCTTCAACATATCTGTTCACGAAGTTCTTCATGCTTGGCCAGGTGTAATTTCTTTTCACAAGGTTTAAGGTCTTGGTCCTCCCTGGGTGTCCGGCTAGCTTGCTATCATGGTAGGTGCGAAGGATATCAGCTCGTAAGGACTCATTTTCTGGCACTACTACCCTTCCACCTTTGTACAGTAAACCATCGACAATCTGGTATTCGGTTAATGCTGCCTTTACCTTTGACGAGACCGGGTTTAAGACCGCTGTTTTCAATTCTTGTAGGTCCAAGTCTTCTTTCATGGCTGTACGGATGTCATTCATCAATTGCTGGTCTGATTTAAATTCCATTTGATCATCCTGCTCGTCAGTAGCCTCCATGCCTAGCACGTCCAATTGAAACCACTCAGAAGCTTGTGGGTGCTCTACCGTCTCTTCGAGATCAAACTGGGCGTCGAATGCGTCGATCTCAGAGAAAGTGTCGTGAGTGATGTTCGAAGGCCTCAACAGCTGACCAAACGTCAGTTTGTCCTCCTGTGAAGGTTGGAGATCGGGCCGTCTAGATAATGCGTCTGGTTGTGTCGAATGACGGCCTGGACGGAATTTGATTACGAAATCGAAACACCCAAGTGTTTCGGCCCAACGTGCCTGTCGTCTAGTAAGTTGTTTGGTCGTCATAAAACTTTCAAGGTTCTTATGGTCAGTGTAAACCACTACATCTAATCGATTTGGGTTTCCCTCTAAGTACTGACGCCATTCTTTGAACGAAGCTACGAGTGCCAGGAGCTCTTTGTCGAATATTTCGTAATTTCGCTCGGCAGGGATGAGTGATCGTGACAAATAGGCTACCGGGTGGATTTCCCCATCGCTACCTTTCTGTGACAATACAGCGCCCAGAGCAAAATCAGAACAGTCACATTCAAGAATGAATGGCTGGTATGGATCAGCAATTTTGAGTACCGGCGCCGATGTAAAGGCTTGTTTCAGGTCGTCAAATGCCTTCTGCCGCTCTTCGTTCCAAGTGAAATTGACATCCTTTCGCGTTAAATCATGAAGAGGTCTTGCCATTTTTGAAAACTGTCCGATAAACCGTCGATAAAAGTTTGAGAATCCAATAAAACGTAATACGTCAGACGTGTTCTTTGGTGTTGGCCAATCCGTCACAGCTTGTACTTTAGCTGGGTCCATTCTGATCTTGTTTTTCGATATAATAAGTCCCAAGTATTCGACTTCAGGTCGTGAAAACTCACACTTCTCCGGCTTCAACCATAGTGAGTGCTTGCTAAGGATTTCGAGTACACTTTCTACCGCTTGCTCGTGGTCAACTCCTTCCTTGGTGTGAATCATGATGTCGTCAATGAAAGCTTCCACATCTTTTCCTATTCTACCCAGTAAGATATCCTGAATGAAATATTGGAAACATCCTGGCGCGCCTGTTGGTCCAAAGGGCATAGTTAATGGAGCGAATTGACCAGCTCGGCATATGAACGCTAATATGTCCTCGTCCTCCTCCGCCACTCGTATGTTACCATAGGCGTTCCTTAGATCTAATTTAGTGTACCTTTCAGAATTAAGTAAACTATCAATAAGGTCCATAGTAAGGGGTAGAGGATATTTATTCTTGACGGTGAGAGCGTTAAGTCTTCTATAATCAAAACATGGCCGAAGTTTACCATCCTTTTTGCCTGTGAATAATACAGGAGCCGCCCACGGAGATTTAGTGCGGCGGATGGTTCCGTTTGCCAGTCCTTCCTCCACCATAGCGTCGAGTACCTCGTTCTCAGCTGGAGATAGTGGTATTATCTTACTTGCCTGTGGAGTAGCTCCGGGTATAAGGTTGACTCGGAAATCGTATTTCCTTCTTGGTGGAAGTCCCTGAGCTTTGGATTTGGTGAACATGTTGATATACTTGTGGTATCTAGTTGGCACGAGTTCCTTGACCGGTGTTTTGCTAACGTCCTTGTGTCCTTCAGCTGCTATCCTCGCTGCTGTTGACCAAGCAGCCTTTGCCGTACATAATTCGGGTAGGATTGCCGTTGGTGAAAATCTGTTCTGAAAAAGATCACACTTGCCAGCTGTCTCGGGGTGAGTAGGATTTAATACATTAACAAACTCACATTGCGGGGGTATTAGTGTATTATTGCTGACATCAGCGCCAATACATACCCCCTCGCTACTATTCCTAGCGTCCCTCTGGTCCTCCTTGGGTGTTGAGGGTGTTGTCGGTAGCAGCGAAACCGTCTCTACGGTTGCAATATCAGTGGGTGAACTTGAGGTGAAGGTTCCATTTGTCCAATCGATCTGATTACCATGCTTCTGAAACCACGGCATGCCTAACAGAGCGTCGTACGAGTTCTTCAGTTGTGTTACAATGAATCGGGTCGGTGTCGTGTCGTCGTTGATGATGAGATGAGCTTCTTCAGTGAGTTGTTTGGTTTGACCGTCGAAAGCACTAACAGTGCAAGGAGTGTTCATCTTGCTTGTGTGAATTCCGTGCTTTCTGACAAAGGCTTCACTAATTGCCTCGTGCGTAGCTCCACAGTCAAGGAGGCAAAGCGCGATTGGTGAGTCTGATGTGGCAAGGGAGGGTAGGATTTGGGACTGGGACAATGGTAACCTTATAAAAAGGCGCGGATCGCGTGCATTGCGTTTCAAATAATTGACAGCTCCAAATCCAATAATCTCCTCCTCATTACTCGGGATAGGCACATCTATCAATCCCGAGTCCCTCCATTTTTTGATTCATCAGCTCTCCCCTTTCCTTTCAATTCCGCTAATTGAGCTTCTAATTCTGCAATTCTTGCATTTCCTCCTCCACTTCTAACCCAATTACCCCTCTCATCTTTCCTTCCACAATCAGCTGCCCTATGTCTACCTCTGCCACATTTAAAACACAATCCCCGTTCACTACGTCTTGCCATCTCCTCCTTTGAGACTGAGAATCTAGCGCTAGATAAATCCATTGCGTCAGGGTCTCGAGCCGGGGTTGGTGTGATTGAAGTGCTGCGATTAACTGTGCGATTTGCACCCGGATGAAGCTCGTTATCGATTGCCAGCGCATAAGCCGTTATCTCAGGCAATGATGTAAAAGTTTTTAATATCATATTGACTCGAACTTCTTGCTTTAAACCTAACTTGTAGTGACTAACGTGTTCCATCTCACCCCAACCAGTCCTAGCTGCCAAAGACATGAATTTTGTTGTATATTCTGCCACAGATCCTGTTTGTTGCAGTGCTCGAAGATCGCGTTGTGCTCTGCTTTGACGGTCTGAGTCGAAATACGTGGCCTCAAACGTAGCTGCGAATTCTTCCCAACTAAGTGGTGCATCGTTGTCGGGACGTAACAGTCGTTTGTAGAACGGAGCCGCCCATTGGTTCGCTTCTCCTGTCAAGTACGATAATGTAAAGATGACTTTTGTTTTGTCGTCCGGGAAGGCGTGCGAGTTCGCTAGTAAGTACAGGCCAACCTGATTGACAAAAGCTTCGGCGAGATCGCCCTTGGTTCCGTCAAATTTGTCTGGCGTTCCCACTTTCGGACCTCGGGTTGAACCAATAAGCGATTTAAAGTCCGCGGCCGTGAGAGGTTCCTTAGCGTCGCTAGCCATGAGGTTGTCGATGTGAGATGGTGGTTGCTGGGTGGTAGGAGTGGTTTGCGATGACGTCTGGGGGATATTTTTCAATTGCTGTTGTACGGCGGCTAATTCTTCTTGAGTGGCCTTACGCTGAGCAGTTTCTTCTTCCAGCTTAGAGTTTAAGTTTGTAAGCTGCTGGAGTATATTGGCTATATTGGATGCTAGATCGTCCATAGCTTCGGATTCTTCTAAAGTTAATTCTTGCGCTGATACAGTTTCAAATTCAGTTGAGTTATCCGATTCTTGTCCTTCTGCAGGAGCTATAAAGTTCGCCGTTTTTGCGGTGATATAATATATTTCTGGTCTTCTTGCTATTTCTTCAGATAAAGTTTCAATCAATCAATTTAAGCTTTCAGTTCTAATTTTAAGTTTCTAGTTCGATCCCGTATTCCGATTCGAGATTTGGTTTAGTCGTCCGCTGCAGGTAGTGAGACACTGCAATATGTTATGATCCAGAACACAGCGGGGACACGGAATGGGATGACAAGGTGCTGTCCTAATGCTAACGAGATTGCAGTGTGAGGTCAACAGTAATACAACGAGAGGGATGAAAAGCCCCTTCCTCCCCTATAAGCATAGTTCTCAATATAAGGATCATTACATTGGCTCTCATGGTGCATTTATCCTGAACAAGATCCTCACCGGTCATATCCTGTTTGGCATCAATCAATTTTAGCCTCCATTGGGTTCAGGTATGGTACTCTGCACAGCACGCGTGGACACCTGTGTTTGGATTGGCAGCTTGCAGTTGAGTTTTCACTTTTTGGTCTGTTATGCCCATCTTGGCTGACAGATTCAATTGCTTATAAGGGTCTCTCTCCTCGGATTACGGCAGTTAGATTCCCCTGATAACAGTCAAATCCTCTCACTTGGATTTATTTTCAAACTCTTACAATGAATCAACATCAAGCCAATAACTTTCTTGCACATCACAGTGGTAGCTTTAATCCAACTGGAGGTCGGGTGAGTCAATCAGTTGATCAGCCAAACTTGGTCCATAAGCACTGATATATAGATTTGTTTTTGATTGTAGTTGGAAAACTCATCATCATCCTTCACTCCTGGTTTGCGTCATCCAGAAAACAATAGTACGTGTAGTAGTTTATGTTTTATCCTTTTTATGATCTAATCTTTTCATGGCTTGTAGTTGTTCGGATTGGGTCAGAAACCTATTACACTGTGGGAAACATTCAACAAAATGGTTATGATATGACTAACAATGTTCAGCAATCCCGATGGCCACCTCAGCAGTCCTTTCCAGCAACCGGTCTTCCACGTCTCCCACCAACTCAGACATGCGAGGTCAGATCAACCGGTCCAATGTCTGGATCAATTCTTGGTTCTGCGGTGAACTCAGGTTCTAACCTTATTCCAAATTCGTGAGAAGTCTCTCCTTGTTTCTTTGATGACATACAGTTGGGTCTGATCTTTTTTGTTCACTCAAATAGGTCGGCTCAAATCTGGTATGTAGTTTTCTTCTTTATCTGGAGATTTGATCCTGAGTTGTATGATCTGTATTATTAGGGATATTGGTACACCTGGCCTATCTTCCCTTTCCAATGGAGCCGTCTCTTCAACCAACAAGAAACAACCCTGAGCCAGCAACGCAGGTGTTGCGTGCTGCGCTGCGGTTGCGTTGCGGTTTTTCTGACCGCACCGCACCGTAGAATAAATTTTTAGGTTGCGGCCTGACCCGCAGTGCAACAAGATCACTCAGATTGGTGTTTTTTTTGGGCCGCAACAACGTTTGTTGCGTTGCTGCCCTCAAAAACTTACAAATTGCCGTTTTTTTGGGGCTGTTGCGCCTGTTGCGTTGTGCAACTGTCGAGGCGCCGCGCAGCCTAGCCTTGACTTTTGTTGTTGCGGTACTTAACACAGCGTCTGCTGCTTGTTGGTGTTGCGTGTTGCGGAGCAACGCATCAAAAAACGGGTGTGCTGCGGCGCGTTGCGTTGCTGGCACAGGGTTGCAAGAAAGTAATCACTCGTGTCGATCAATGCCCAGACTTTTGGAACCTCCCGGTTAGTCACTTGTATGAATGGCAAAGGATGGTAGATATTCAGGATCATAGTGTCCAGGATTACTTCAATCAAGCGTTGAAAAAAGCAGAAGACGACTTGGATGAGCCGGACTTTGATGGTAGTGACTCAGCGAAATTCAAATTCAACGGCACCTGTCCCAGCCAACTCAATCTCTTGTTCATGCGATGCCTTGCAGAACTCAGTCCTTTTGGTACACCGGGTAAAAAGTTGAAAGTATTCAAACAGTGTGCAACGTTGTTGAAGGTCTGTAAATAATTTTCTACTTTTTTCACTGCTTTTACTAACTGATACACTTCTCTCCAGACCGAACCTGGAACTCAAAGATATTTTCGAGAACTTTCAGATAGTACCCACAGCAAAGTCCTTACAACACGATACTGCCAATTGAAGACTTGGCTTAAAGCCGCTGAAGGGTGGAGTAAGATGGACAGTGGGACCGTCGAAGATGACAAGGAGCTGCGTGAATTGATCCACACAGTCGAGCATGAGGAAGAGGTATGTGATTTTTCCTTTCCCCAAATCCAGATCACTCAATCTGGCTTCTTTCTTCCCTGTAATCTTTTGCTGATACCCTGAACACTCCTTTAACCCAGAACGGCCTAGCTCTCAAACTAGCTTCCAAGGAGGAACGTGAGACACTCAAGAACCAATCTATGCTGGCAGAGGATTACCGTGATCGGGCTGCAAGAGGGGAAGTACGTAAGCGCTCAGAAACCCCCTCAGAAACCGACGACAATGGCAGATTGATTAGCAGGAAACCCAAGAAGGCCCGCAACTCAGCTGCATCCCATGCAAACGCGGTCATGGAGGAGCTGAGTGCTTTTAGTGGCGAGATGAGTAAGATGAATGAAGCCGCTTTGACCGCTCAAGCAGAGCAAAACAACAAAATAAACCTCCTTTACGAACGTGAGCTCACCATAGCTGCCGCGGCGGCTAGATCTCTAGAAGCACATTGCAAGGCAGAACTGGCCCTTGAACAAAAAAAATTCGAGTTGGCATCTGAGCAATCAAAAACCACAAACCTCACCTTAGAAGCTCTTGACGCTAAAGTAGACTCAAAAATGACCTCAATCAATGACGCCTTGGCAGCAATCATGACTCAACTTTCCTCGTGTGTGCAATGATGTTCTCTTTTTTTGTAATTTCTCTCATTCCTGCCTGGTCTATTTTTAACTATCTTCGGTCAATCTTTAAAAGACATACTCACATACAAAACAATTGCCTGATCTTACAATCATCCCTATCTTTGATCCTCAGGCTCGAGTTTGATTTACAATCTTTGATCCTTTATTAGAAATGAAAACTTTTCTTTTTTACCATTTCACAAATTTAAAGATCTTCGCAAATCTTGAGGATTCATTGCTTGATGAGAATAACAGTCTTCCCATTCTCACAAGTCTTTGGAACGATCGATCATTTTTAAAACAAAAACCTTGAAAAATTCATCTTCAAACAATTCCAAATTGAAGACTGTGGAGGTGTTTGACTCTTTGTAACAAAAACCTTGAGAAGTTCAAATCGTTTGAGATATTGAAACAGTTGCAAATCAAAGACTGGAGGTGTTTGACGCTTTGGAATGAATGAAGCTTATCAGCGTTTTGTAGAGACTCTAGAGTAAGAGAAACATCGATCTAATGATTGATCCATTAGATCAATGATGCTTGAAAGCTTCGGATACGAGTGAAGATTAGTGAAATCTTCCATCCTTTTAACTCAATGTAAATTACGATTTTTTGATCGTTTATGAACCAACAACACTTTCTAGAGCCTTTGATTTCATCAAGTGTATGACCGTGGAATCAGACTGAGTCTCCTATCACAAAGCTTCCAATCAACAACTTGAGTCTAAGCAGGCATAATCACATCTCTCAGCCAAAAATCTAGTTACAAATGTGCTCGGTCAAGATATTGTGCTAAAGAGGGGGGAGGAAGGGGGGAATTTCCTGGGCCTCGACCGAGACATATCAAACAATTCTTCACAAATACAGCTACATGGTAAGTTTCATTGAGTTCGTTCTTATAGAACATGAGGTTGTCTATAATCAATAAGATCAAAAAGTCAGAGATCGGTGAGAAGGCAGAAAAGGCAGAAAAGGCTAGCTTACCCTCATACTGTGTCAGTCTAAATACATTTCGCACTCGACCGAACTCGTGCTCAACGCCTATTCGGCAGCGACTCATAATTTTGTTGAATTCAACATGTTCTTCTGGCATTCGGTCTTTGTTTCCAGGGTATGGTGTCATAATTACATCGTTGGCTGAGTATCCTTTATCACCATAGAGGATCATTTGGCGACCACCATTACCTTTGGCATGCATTCTGAGTGTCGCTTCAAGCTGTGAATCTTTGAGCATTGCCTGGTCATGACGCGAGCCTACATAAGCCTCACTGAGGTCCACAGTGATCCCACTGAAACAACAGAAGACAATCAAAATATCAGGTCTATGTACTGCAAATGAAAGCAAATAAAGAACTTACTTGGGGGTAGTCACTGCCTGAAATTTCAAAGCATGACAGTGCTTATGTCCATTGTAAAATAGTCTCTGATTGTGTTGTGGCCGTGAGATCTTCCAGACAGTCCCTACAATATAAATAAAGTCATAAGTGTGTAAGTTCCAATCTTTTTGAATAGATGTATTTGAACTCGCCATCGATATAGCCCACACAGTTGTTCAACTGACACCCTCGTGAGTCCATTAAAGAAGCCGCGTGTTCCTCGAGACGAAGAGCAGTCAATCGCTGGGGGCTCCATTTGAGTAGATGACACCAATGTAATTTGATCCAACGTTGAGTAAACCTAACAATACGGCCGATGATGCTCCGATCGCGCCCAAAAACCCCAGCTAAGTCAAAATGTTGACTTGGTACAGCCAGACGTGCCAGGAGGATGGCAAGTGCAGTGAGGCCGACTTCTACACATCCATTGTCCAGTCGAATTCTATCGGGGAACCCTAGAAGCTGGTGCATTTCAACAATCTCGGTTGGCCAGAATCTAGTCGTCAGGTAACAGACACGCGGCGACCAATTGTGAACATCAATTGGGATACAACCATCATAGGAGATGCGTTGTTGCAAGGCATCCTTCTCGAGTTGATGGGTCAGAAATGCCTGAGCCATAACCAACATTGAAAGCCATTTGGAAAGCCTTGGGAGAGGGTTGGCGGGGTTTCCAGTGGTTCGAAAAATGCCTTTACGGGATAAACGCTGGAAGGTCCTGAGATTTTTTAAAACAAAACTTCAGTTCACACAATTCATTTGCTTGTGATAGGTTTTGAATACATACATATGTGATCTTCAAATACAATGAAGTGGAACCACTTCGATAACACTGCTAGACACCTAGATCAACAACAGGAACACTTGAAATGTCAGTTTGTATTATGATCAATCATAGCGTATTACTTACTGTATATGAAGGGTGTTGGAGTTATGCGGTGAGAGTGAATTGGGGTGATCTGGGGGGTTTTGATTGTTGAAGGTGATGAACGGTGGTCTGAGGTGTTGGATTCCTGGTTCCAACAATTCCCGACACACCATAAATCATTATTTTGGCCCCGGGTAGCTCAGCAAAGAGAATCTGTGACATCTTGTTGATATGATTCAGCGGAATTCAGCTGGATTCCTACAAGTTCTGTGGCACCAGAACCGCTGGCTACAACTCAGTCGAACTTTCGCCCAATCCCTATTAGGTTGTTGGAGGTAGCGAAGATAAAAGCGAGGATGAGGATGAGAGATTGGAGAAATTACGCAGGAAAGTGTTACTAAGAGGGTGACAAATACTTGGACAGATGGTTGGACAGATGCGCACGACCTGCGCACGTCGACTCTGCTTTTGGACGTGTGAAACTTGTCTTATACAAATTGGACTAATTCGGAAGGTGTCGCTCGCGCAAGTCGAGCGGCTCGTGGATTGCACAACCCTTCGAATATTCTGGTCTCTGCTGTCGTCGACCTATCCCTCTAGGTTAATCGAACGTCAACCAAGATCAAATTAATGGAGTTTTCCCACAACTACGCCAGGTGGCAATGCTCTTACACTGCGAAAACCGTGAATTAGGCACAGCTTTATGGCAGAACTTTACAAACTACATAGCCGAGCGCCTGGTGTCCGTAAGGTAAGACTTCAAATTAATGATGTTTTCCCACAAGCACCTTCCATTGGATGATTGGTGGCGATGCTATACTTACATGGCGAAAACCGTGGATCAAGCACAGCTTGAGAGCGACCTGCAGAGAGATGACTGACGTGGACTCCATTTATCTCAGATCATTTCAAGTCATTTCCAGATCAGGTGATTTCTGATGTAAAAAGAAATCACACCGCGAATGGACGACGTTGGTTTACATACTTAATTCCAATCCAAAGCTCGTCAAGGGTGTCGTCAAGCGATCAAATTTGATCATTCTAATTCATGTCAATCAGTTATTTATTTGATTTATTTATGTATGTCAATATTTATGTCAATACATATGATATATGGCGAAAGCGTACAGAAGCGTACCACCAGTTATTTTTGGCAAACTCGCATTGCACGCGGCGACCAGAGGCAGGCTGAGGCAGGTTCAACGTGGGACTGACATATAAGAGAGGTCGTTTTGCCCCGTTTGTCCTTCCTCATCCCATCAGCACTTTCCGCTTCATCAGTTCCCTTGTTCTCCAAGTTTGTTCTTTACCCTCTCCTTGACAGTCACTTGCTTGAAGCCCTCTTCCCTTGCATCACATTTGCTTACAATATTGTGCTCATTTTGTCCCAGTAGTCGCTCTGAATAGTTCCAAGTCATACGGTCTCTCCTCCCAGTTGCCTGTTTCAGCTTTCATATCTTCGTGCGTTGATCATAGTTTTTTTCAATACTTGTGGCGTTGAAGAGCTTGAGTCTTACTGAAATTCCTTGCCGTTTTCTAGGCCACTACACACATACCTTTTCGAGGTCAACACCTAACAACAGATCACACCAAAGCAACAAGATGGTCAGTCTTCTCTCCTCTACATAGCCGTTTACACATACTTACATGTCTACATGTCCATTCCAACAGCATATCTTGACCATCACCTTAACCTTGGCATTGATTTTCGCTTGCGTTGGATATAACAATGCCGTAGTAGATTACAATGATTACATCACCCCCCTTTGTTGCACGGGCAACAATGAGAGCATGCAGTGTTGAGCAACCACGTCACCGCGCGCTTGGTGGTCCCAGGGCAACGACTGCACGGGACCCATTATCAGCGATGTGGCGTGCAAGGACGGACGTCTCGCCGGCTACAGTACTAACTCAGACGGTTCCGCTTCATGGGTCACCCGAAATGTACTGGCTCAGCGTTTTGGACAAACCGTCACCTGTTATCTGGCAGACAACCAATGCTACAATGGCCAGCTCAGGTGCCGAGTGCCAGACTACTGTGGAGGCAGTAGCGGACTGCTTGCCGACTCCAAGGCTGCTACCAAGGGCGGCCAAGGTGGCCAAGTTGGTACGTTATCTGGAGACAACGAGAAAGCACAGAAAGCGACAGTACGCCCCACAAAGACCGTCCAGTAGCTTCACACCTTCGTCCCTTATTTCTTTATTATCTTGTTGTCTTCCTCGTTCACCTTCTCTGCTCTTTCACGACAATTGGATTCCTGGTTCCGCTTCCCATGTTGTTCTGATGTTAGCATCGCATGTCAAAGTTTGTCTTCCACTTAAGAGTTTCTTCCTCGATACTTGTTGAGTTCTCTCAGGATACCATCGATTTACAACTTTGTTCCTTATTCTCGTCACGCTTGGTTGTTTTTCTGTTTCATTGCCGTTCTCATTGGTCCCGATTATACATACCATGATTTGTTTATGGACTGCCTCAATTAAGTTCGCTCGTCTTCGTTCCACGGTCCTATTACATGTCTTCTAACTCCTCACTGCTCTACAATAAGTGAGGAAAACCATACTTGCCAGCTTTCTTTAAAAGGACAGCAAGAAAAGTGCCAATGTACGTTGGATGAATCGCCCGTCTGCTTTTCGATTCCTCCAAGCTCCCTTGACCTATGTAAGTAAGGCGAGTCAGTGCAAGATGATCAAGGGACTCAAATTGACAGGTCTTTTCATCTTCATGTCTATCAGGATTGTAAATGAGGATATCGATCGCCCATTACCCCAATGTGTGACTTGATTATTTGATCTTCCACCTTGAGCCAAATAACATATACTTTAACAAATTCATGTTCAAATCGAAGGAACGAGACACCGAAATGGTATTTCTCCTTCCAGACTGTTTCCAAGAGTAACTTTACCTCTCTGCATTCGACCGAACAAAAATGTACCCAATGTGGTCACTTCAGGTCGAAACTTTCGCAATGGGTCTTCTTGAACTACCAATCCTCTATCATTCACTTCAAGTCTTCATCAATCGATTCATCCACCAAAATTCAATATGACCCACATTTAATCTAGATGAAACACGAAACTCGCAACAATTCTTATAAAAACATCGACACCCTCAATCGTTAGGTTCATCAATCTATCAAACCATCAAACCAAATCAAAGCGACTTCAAATTATCTAAATCATCAATCCAATCGATCAATTCTTTACATATCTAGATCGAATTCCTTTGTCTTATTATCATTCCTCTTCTTACAATCATTCTAATCACACCGATCAATCTAAATCTGCACCATCCACATCATAATCAAGGGTTCGATCAACAATCTATCGAAGGAAATATGATCTTGGCTGTTCCTGCTTGTCTTTTAGAGAAAGACAAGCCGAGTTTATCAAGTCAAGAATCAAAGCGAGCAAAGCATGTAGCAAGATATTCAAACCGAAAATTGACTTTTTTGAAATTTGATTTTTTACAGGAGAGCAGCTATGCGACAAGGGTATGATTAATTATGTTCAATGGTACCTGATTGAAGCGATTCTAATGTAGATTGGAAAGACGAAGACAGAAATTAAGTGAGAAAAAGAAACAAAACAAGTCTATTGGATTGATAAAATAAGACCAATCGACTTGAAGAAGAAGATCAAAAATCAGGATCTAAATCAGACGCAATTGTTTTAACTCGAAGTCTGTGCCTTCCTCATTTTCTCTTTCAAAAGTTTTTTTACAACAAAAAATTATACAACAGACCTCGATTTGTTTGTTTTTTCTTGTGTGAATTTTCTGATAGGTAAACAAAAATTTGTAGAATATACAAAAGAATTGAAAATTAAAAGAGAGAGTTCATTAAATAGTTTAAAAAAGTAGAACAAGTGATAGGTAAAGAGATCTCAATCAACTTTGGGAAGAGAAATGGAATGTAATTGTAGAATTAAATCATCAAACTTGAAATTACCCCCAGCAAATAATCATCCTGTTTTTTCTCTATATGTAAAAGTAAGAAAATAAAGAAAGTGTTTTCGGTAATGGTGTTTTATTTTTGGGTGGAGATTATTTCAGTCCCAAATTTTTCTTGTTTTCTTTATAATCAAGAAACATTTCTTTGCTTTTAGTATAATAATATAATAATATAATCATCATACCAATGTTTTTTTATATCACTCATTACTCATCTTTGTGTTTTGTGTGTATCATGTGTGTTTGTATCTTTAAAATGGAGTTTTTAAATTTTGCATGAGTCAATACAAAATAATATATATCTCTTTTTTCAAAATCTTATATCATTGTTGTATGAATTACAAATTACAAATCCTTTTTTCGAATGGTTGAGACCGTTGCAATATAGAGCAAACGTTGATAGCCGTGCGTAGGAGGCTATGGCAACACCGCAATCGCTACGCTCCGCTCAGGTTTTCGACCTGATTTGAGAGCGGAGCGCAGTGCTGCGCTCAATCCCGCTGCGCACCAAATCGCTCATTTAATTTTTTTCTCTTACCCCGGTGTGCGTAGTGGTAAAACCACTACGCACATCGCTATGAGCGGCGCACATCGCCGCAATTTTGAAAAAAAGAGAAACTTGATAATTTTTTTAAACACATAGACATGTATATCTAGTGATAGTATAATAGAAAACAAAAAGAACAAGAATGTTTTTCAAAAAAACACTACAACTTCACTTCTTTTTTTCTGAACTATCTTTTTTTTTTACCGTCACCGTCACTTTCTTTTTTTTAACCGTGCTATCAATAAAACCCTGAAAAGCCTTCATGGGTTCTTCAAAGTCTCCACCTGGGACTATCCCTTCCTTCAACCAGGCCTGGGAACCCACAAGACGCTCCATGGTCTTATGGTGCATTCCTCCACGTAACGGGGTACAAATGTCGGCCGCGGCGGAAAACGTACGCTCACATGCGCATGATGTGGCTGACACAGACAAGTAGTCACGAGCAATTTGAGAAAGGATCGGAAATTGAGATTCATTGTCCTGTGATAGAGAAGGTGTTAGCAAACATCTGTATATATTATATACTACATGAAAGATAAAAAGATAAAGAATAAAAAATAAAAAGATAAACTCACCCTCCACCAATCAAGAGGGGTTTGGTCCTTGTTGATAGGGTACTTTCCTTTCAGGTAGTCCTCAAGTTCGGAGTTGAAAACTTTGTCAGTCGTGGTGTTTGAAGCTGCAAAAATATCAAAAGTGTCGGGTTCCTCAGCAGAGTCCTTGGCCTGATCAGGTGATGGTGATCGCTCTCGATTTTGATCTTCCTCCAAGACCGTATTGAAGGCCATCTCAATAGCAGAATTGGCTGTGAAATCGTATTCAGGATAGTGGATGGTGAAAAACTTGACACGGAATCGGGGATTAAGGACAGTAGCGAGAATGATACTATCGCAGTTGAGTGACTCTTCTTGATACTTTCCAAGCCACTTGACCATCTTGTCAATTGCTGTCACTAGGCTGGGAAAGTCTCTTGCATCGGGTCGAAGGGTTGTGAGCTCTTTGATGACCCGTTTATATTCGGCCAGGATGATGCACCCAGTTGGGCCATTACCTTCGACTCGGGCCGTGGCGTCGACCAAGGTCTAAGTGATAGAACTATCTATCAATACCAGGAGAGCAATGAGAGAGAGAGAACCAATGTACCTTTAAAACGCGGTTGACTAATTCAACCGCGTGCCATTCAGCTGGGGAGATAGTGACCCCTTTGAAA